>NC_041381.1:463847125-463847767 GCF_002162155.2 Triticum dicoccoides
CGCTCCCATCCATGCCGCACGAATGGACGGACGCGGCCTCCCGGGCCAAGAGGAAGGCGGGGGAGCTCCTGCGTGAGCCGTCCCGACCCTCTCCCGACGCCCTCCGGCGCGAGGAGGAGCTCCGGCGAGAGCTTCCCGAGCTTCGTGACTGCCGCCGCTCTCCCTCCCGCCGTGAGGACCGTGCTAGGTCCCGGTCGCCGCGAGCATCGTCGGGCGACTGGCGCTCTCACCGGCGCTCTCCTTCGCCGACCCATCGCCGGGGCCCCTCTCCATCCCCCGCCCGCCCGGCTCGGACCAGCCCTCCCCACCCCCGGGATGGGATCCTCCCCACCCCGGAAATGCGCCGATATGTGCCTCCCCACGCTTCTGCCACCGGGGTTGCGGCACCGGCACCTACTCCTGGTGGGGGCCCCGCCCGTGGACGGCCCGGGCCTACCAAGAAGAAGAAACACCGGGGTGTTCGCGTTACGCCGGCCGTGCCCCCTCCCGCGGGTCCGGGCGCCTCCTCTGCTCCCGGCCCCATCTCCGGTCCCCTCGCCCCTCCTGCTTCAACTGTGGGGTGAGGGGACACTCGCAAGTCAACTGCGTCAACCCCCAGTGCTGCTACCTCTGCAAGGATCCCGGCAACCCCGCCCTTCTGTG
>NC_041381.1:463847958-463927353 GCF_002162155.2 Triticum dicoccoides
GCGGTCGTCATGGTCGTCGATGGGGTGGCATCCCCGGAGATGATCGAGGCTGAGCTCAACCATCTCTACCGTCACCAGTGGGACTGGGTGATCACCCCCACCGCCGGTCACATCTTCTTTGTCGTCTTCCCCGACTCCGTCAGCTACGGCTACGCGACGCGTAGTGGCCGGATCACTCTCGCTCTCAACCAGCTGGTTGTCGAGATATCCGAGCCGGTTCTCGACGCCCAGGCCGTGGCTGTCCTCGACACCGCCTGGATCCTCATCTCCGGCCTCCCCGATATTGCGCGGTCCGAGCCCGTTATCCGCCAGATGTCTCGTCTCTTGGGCAAGGTGGTGGCGGTCGACGAGCTCTCTCTGCGCAAGGAGGAGGAGGTCCGGGTCAAGGTCAAGTGCCTCGACTCCTCCAAGCTTCACACCTCAGTCCGGGTCTTCTTCAACGACCAGGGCTTCGACCTCAGGCTCACCCCCGAACCTCCCAACCACGTGGGGCGTCCCCGCTACCTCGACGTCGGCCTCCCTGGTGGCAACTCGGGGGCCGGCAGGGACTACCACGGCCGTCACCGCTCCCGCTCCCACCGCTCGGATGAGGAGGGGGCGTCCGAGGACTCCCGCTCCCCATCCCCCTCGCCCCCCTCCTGCCGTGGGGGGCAAGGGCCGCCAGGCCGCTTCCTGCCCTCCGCTGGATGGCCCTCCGCTCTCTGCGGCGTCGCCCTCCGAGGGGAGCGACATCTCCAGTGTGGGACTGGTGGTTTGCCCGGCCTCCTTCCCGCGCTCCCCCGCCTCGTCTCCGCCCGTTGTGCTGGACTCGGTGGCCCCGTCCATCGGCCTGCTCCCAGACTCTTCGGCGGCGCCCGCGATGGGGGGACGCCCCTTCTGGCAGACCCCCCCGCCCCGGCCCCACCACCCCCGTCGCCCGTTCCCCCCTTCGGCCGGACGCTCCTCCGCCCTTGTCGCCACCGCGGGTCGCCCCGGCTGCCGTCTCATCGGCCCTCCTCGCGCCGTGTCCCCCGCCGGCTGCGCCGTCACCACCAGCGCCTCTCCTCCTTGGCTGTGCTGGGCCGGGTCTGCTAACCTCTCCTGCGTCGTCTCCCCCAGGGGTGGGGGCGACTCGGATTCTCACGCCTTTGGCGGCCCAGCCCCCTCCCCCCCGCTCCGCCGCTTACTCCCGTCGCAGTCGGTCGACTTCCTCCCCGGTGGTTGCCTCCCGCCGGAGTGCGCGGCTCGATGCTGCTCACCCTGAGGGCAGCCCGGCTCTGCCCATTCTCGAGCGGGCGGAGCTACGCGCTGCCGCCCGTAACCTGGAGCCAGGTACGCCCTCCATTCCCCCCTCTGCTTCGTCTTATCCTTTCTCTGCACTTGAGTCTGTGCCGCTGGGCAACCTCGCCAAAGTGGCCTCCGACTCCGCGATCATTTTCCGTGGGGAAGCTGGCCCTCCTCTAGCCCAGATCGCGGCTATCAGGGCTCGTGAGGTTCTCGATGGGAAACTCGCGGAGGCTCGTGCGGCCCTCCTCGTACCTCCAGCCGCCTCCGCGGTTGGGGTGTCCCCTTCTCCGCCCGTGCCGCGGCTGACGGCGCCTCCCCCCCTTGTGGCCAGGGCGGAGACCCGGGGCCGTACCCGCTCCCGCACGGCGGCTCTTCGTGCGCAAAGCGCTTCTCGTGTTCTGGGGTCAAGCAGCCCCCCTATGGCTCCTTAATGCGGGCTCTTTTCTGGAACATCCGCGGCTTCGGCCATGATGGTCGTCGCCGCCAGTTAGTGAAGTACATGCGGGATGAGCACATCGACATTGTTGCTGTGCAAGAGACCATGCGTCGCGATTTCTCGCTTCCTGAGCTTGACCGGCTGAGCTCTCACCTCTTTGCGTGGCACTGGCTCCCTTCTAGTGGGAGCGCAGGCCACTCGGGTGGCATCCTTTTAGGTGTGAAGGATGCCACCTTCGAGGTGGGCAGCATGGATAGGGGCGAATTCTTCATCAGCATGGAGTTATTCGAGAGATCGCTCAACTTCAAGTGAGAGGTCATCATTGTCTATGGGCCGGCCGACCATAGTAGGTCGGCCGCCTTCCTAGAGGAGCTCCACCGGAAGATCTCGGCGGCCTCCCTCCCCGTGGTAGTAGGTGGCGACTTCAACCTGCTGCGCGTCGCGGAGGACAAGAGAAATGACAATGTGTGCTTTGCCCGGATGCAATTGTTTAATGAATTCATTACTGACCTCGCCCTCCGGGAGATTGATCGGATTGGGGCCTGGTTCACCTGGACCAATCGACAAGCCTCCCCGACCCAGTCTGTCTTGGACCGGGTCCTGGTATCCCCGGAATGGGACCTCTGGTGTCCCCTAGCCTCTCTCCGCGCCATCACTCGGATTGGTCCGGACCATGTCCCCCTGCTTCTCTCTTCCGTGGACGAACGTCCGCCGATCCCCCCTCGTTTCCGCTTCGAGACTTTCTGGCTCTCCCAGTCTGGATTCACCGACGCCGTCTGCGCTCGGTGGATCGAGGCTCGGGCCCACCCCCACCCTCGTCCCCCCTCTGCTATTGACGCGTGGCACTTTTGTGCGAAATGTGGCAGGCAATTTATGAAGGGTTGGGGGCCAATCTGGGCCGCGACGCCAGGGAGCGTAAGAAGGCGCTGCTGACCGCGATCCAGGCCCTCGACCTTCGGGCTGACGTGGTGGGTCTCTCCCCGGACGAGTGGCTATCCCGCTACGACCTCGAGGACCAACTTTCCGTGATCTACACCGACGAGGAAGCATATTGGCGCCTTCGGGGCGCTCAGAGATGGGTCCTGAAGGGGGACGCGGATACTGCCTACTTCCAGGCGATCGCCAACGGCCACCGTAGACGCAACACCATCCCCCTTCTTTGGGATGGGGAGACCCTCCTCCAGGACCCCCGTGACATCCAGACCCATGTCGACGGCTTCTATCGATCCCTCTTCTCTCCCGCTCCTAGGAGCGGCATCTCCCTCGCCCCCGATTGTTGGGCTGGTGCCCAACTTGTATCCGACTCGGAGAACGCGGCCCTGACGGCCCCCTTCTCTGAGCAGGAGGTCTGGGAGGCCATCAAGGGTATGAACCCCTCTTCTGCGCCGGGCCCGGACGGTCTCCCGGTCATTTTCTTCCAGACCTTCTGGAACGTGATTAAACCGAGGTCATGGCCATCTTCGATGAATTCTTTGTTGGTTCTATTGACCTAGGTCGCCTCAACTACGGGGCGTCTGACATCCGCCAGTTCCGCCCGATCACAGTCATTAACGTGATCTTCCGGATCCTGGCCAAGGGGTACGCCAATAGGGTGACCCTGCTTGCGGATCGGATAACCCATCCTAACCAGTCGGCCTTCATTAAGGGCCGGTACATCCTGGATGGTGTCCTGGTACTTCATGAGGTCCGGGTTAAACGCCTGAAGGCGGTTTTTCTAAAGATCGATTTTCATAAAGCCTACGACACTGTTAGCTGGACCTTCCTCAGGGAAGTCCTTCTTCGGAAGGGCTTTGATGACCGATGGATCACTAGAGTCATGCAAATGGTCTCTTGCGGTCGCACGGCGGTCAACATCAACGGCGAGATCGGTCCTTTCTTCCCTACCCTTTGTGGGGTGCGCCAAGGCGACCCCTTCTCCTCGTTCCTCTTCAATATGGTAGTGGACGCTCTTGCCTCCATTCTAGATAAGGCAAAAGCCGCTGGCCACATTCGTGGGATTACCCCCCACCTTTCTGGGGGCTCAGGGATCTCCATCCTCCAGTATGCTGATGACACGATCATCATGGTCGAAGGCTCGGAGGTGGACATCGCCAACCTTAAGTTCCTCCTTCTCTGCTTCCAACGGATGTCGGGCCTCAAGATCAACTTCGACAAGAGTGATGTTATGGTAATGGGATATTCCCCTTCTGAGTCTGTGGCCATTGCCAACAGACTTAACTGCCGCCTGGGCTCTTTCCCCACCTCCTACCTAGGGACGCCCATTAGCGATTCGCGTCTCTCTGTCGCGGACCTGCGGCCCTCCGTGACTAAGCTCCAGTCCCGGTGCGAGCCCTGGCAGGGGAGGTGGCTTTCTAAGGCGGCCCAGACTATTCTCATCAACTCATCCCTATCCAGCCTCCTCTTGTTTCTTATGAGTTTCTACAGCCTCCATGAGTCTCTCCATAAGGAGATCGCCACAATTCAGTCCCGATTCTATTGGGCTGGCGAGCATGGCAAGCAGAAGTATCACATGGTCAGCTGGCCTGACATTTGCAAGCCCAGGGAGCAAGGTGGCCTGGGCATCATGTGCTCTAAGAGGATGAATATTGTCCTTCTCTCCCGGTGGCTGTGGCGCATCGCGCAGGGTCAAGGTGGCCTCTGGCTCGACATTATCCGGACTAAATACCTGCGGGGTCAACCCCTTGCCTTCTGCCAGAAATCGGGCGGTTCTCAGTTCTGGCAGTCTCTTGTCCAGCTTCTCCCGGTGCTCCGCATTGGCACCTCCATCTCGGTGGGGTCCGGCCTCTCGACCCTCTTCTGGTTTGATTGCTGGGCCGGTGACTCTCCCTTTGCGGCCCGCTTCCCCGCCCTCTTCTCTATCTCCGTCGACCCCATGATTTCTGTCGATAGGGCCCTTCTTGACTTAGGGCGCCTTGCTTTTCGTCGGGCCTTTGGGCCGGCGGAATCCGCCGCCTGGCGTGAGTTGCTTGATTGTGTTGCTCTGCACGAGCCGTTGGTGGATGGGAGTCAGGACCTTGTGCGCTGGCGCCTGGAGCCTTCAGGCCAGTTCTCCACCAAGTCGCTGTACATGGCCATTGCCCCCTCCTCCGCCCCATCCCCCTATCGTTGGTGTGGTCCGTCCGCGTCCCCCTGAAGATTCGCATCTTCATGTGGCAGTGGATTCGCGGTCGGGTCCCGTCTGGTGTGGAGGTCTGCAAGCGCAATGGCCCGGGCACTGGTATATGCCCGCTCTGTGGGGTCCCTGAAGACTCGAACCACAGTTTCTTCGCTTGCGTCTCCGCTCAGTTCCTCTGGAGCTGTTTTCGCGAGGTTGTCGATGGAAGTTGGTGCCACACCAATTTCCCGGACTTATTTGCTGAACTCCAGATGTCCCCCGTGTCCTCTCGCCACATTAGGTGGCTTGAGGTTGGGGTTCTTGCCTGGACTCTTTGGACCGTTCGCAATAAGCTTGTGATCCAGCGTACCCCCCTTCCTCGCGCTACTGACGCTCTCTACAAACTCTCGGGTTTCTTGCAGCTTTGGCGGCCGCTTAGCCGCCCCCTGGACCGTGACGCCATCTCCGCCTTCATCGCCGACCTCCGCTCGATGGCCGTCCGCCTGTCGCCGCCGCCCCCTCCGCCCCCGCCGGATCCAGACTAGACTCCTTGCGCCTGGAGTGTGTTGTTTTCTTTCTTTCTTTTGGGCTTGTTGAGCTGTGCCCTCAGCAGAACCTGTTTACTGTGTTGTGAGACTCGGGTGGTGTGTGTGTGTGAACTTGCTTCGGTTGTATGTTTTGTGACGGTTTGCTTTATTTATAAAGCGGGGCGAAAGTCTTTTTCGGTAAATAACCTGAAGCAGATACTTGTATAGAAAGAAAGAAATTATGTATGTATAGGAAATTCCCAGTACAAAGGGCAAGTCCTACTATACAGCACAAAATGTCTCGAGCACAGCACAGGCTTTCTAGACACTTAGTAGTAATATATCAGACTAAATAAATGTATCATGGCATTTGCAACACAAATTAGCAAAGAAACTACTCCCTCCGTCCCAATATATAAGAGTGTTTTTTACACTAGTGTAGTGTCAAAAACGCTCTTATATTACGGGACAGAGGGAGTAGAATCATGAAAGATGTTGTAGGAAAAGCAGGACACTGATGGATAGAGTAAGTGAACAACCACCAAAGATCAACTGTAATCATTTCTATTCATCAGTATATGGTCTACCCAGGTTTACATCACAACTATCACAACTGGGTGCACAATACACCAAGAAGACTGACAAGACACTATCCATGTATGTATGTGTGTGAGATGTTGAAAGAACGTCGTTACTGTATGTATACTTCAACTTCACTATATCTAATCTACAGTACTACACTCAAGATGAAAGCTTGCACCTGCCATTTACCTACACCATGAAGCTTTCTACTGAGTAGCCGGTGAATCGTTTTCAAACTCAAAGAGTATTTAAGCTCACTGATCTAAGTAAGGGACAAGCCATTCTGGTGGATCATTGAAGAACATATAGGACTCCCGTAGGTGCAAAACATTGAGAGCCAACTCACAAGCAGCACGATTGGATTCTTCTGGAATGTCCCGGACTACGAAATGTGGGTATCCCTGGCTCAGGAATTCTTTCAGCTGTACTACATCTGGCGGTTGATCCGAAGAGGCGTATAGCGGGTTGAGCAGAGGGAGCAGATGAGACTCCAGCATGATACTAGCTGGTTGATAGGACAGAGCGATTTTGATCCCTTTGCAACAAGCAGCTGCAAGAAGAAGAGCTGGCTCCCTGCGTAGTATCGGACTAAAGCATGATGCACCGACGAATTGTGACGTGCTGCCATCCCTAATCAACACCCCTGCAGCACTATTAATTCCATCCTCTGCAACCAAAGAAGCAACGTTCAACCTCAGCGTCGCCACCTTCATCGATGCAGGTCTCTTTCCTTTGATATCTACTGTGGGCAGCACTGCAATATGGCACACACGTTGATGCACATGTAATCTTCTGGAAACAACAAGTGTCAATAAAGATTTTAACCTTTTCTATTCTGCTCTGATCCAGGGTGGCACGGCCATAGTGGTCCGACCGTCCGTTTACCATGCTTTTGTGGCGAAAAAATATTATCCAAGAGTTCATTGAATGCTTGTGCTGGAAAAACATCAGAGAAAGAACCATCACATAAAACATACGATAAAGCATATTACTAAACATTGCTGCAATATAATTGGCTTCACCTTCTCATTGAAATAGCATTGCTTGAAAAATCAAGGGAAAATGCAATTAATTGCTCAGAAGTTATTTCAAGTTTCGACCTCTACTTGGATATACTCCCTCCGTCCCATAATGTAAGACGCTTTTTGACATTAGTGTCAAAAAACGGGGGGAGTACAAGATAGAGGTGGCAAAGAAGGTAGAATCTGTAATAGCTTATTCTATCTGCTCATAGGTGGACTAGAAATGATTTTTCAGAATGAACTAGAAAAAACTTTCATTGGGTTCTGTGCCAGTGAGGCGGTGACCTCATAGGACCCGTATTCCAGTGTTGCTTCATAATGTGTATATTCAACTAGACGAAATACAGAAATAGTGTATCTCTGAACATAAACTCATAATATGTGCAAAATAAACATGTCTGAATTAGAGCAACAAAGCACAGATGCATGCAAAGGATGAACAAAGTATTTACTCCCTCCGTTCCTAAATACTACTAGATGGTAACCAGGCATCTATATATGTGTACCACTAGATTTCACTGTATTATAAAGCAAACATGCCCTGTGGCTTATCGACTCTGTCAATTAAGTGGGCAGATGGTAAAATCATCGAAAAGTAGCAAGAAGTTCCTTCTTATTAATTCCAATTTTCCAAACATTCTAGACTACCTGCCAAAGTAGAAAATCAAATCACGAATACACTAGCAATCTCTCAATAGTATTATACTTTATTTTTCGTAATTGGCATGCCTAGGAGGAGTAGTGAACAAATATTAATGAACAAGTAGTGAACAAATATTAATGAACAAGTAGTGAACAAATATTTCTTTGTACTTTCTTTTTTCAATTAGTACTATATTAATGAACAAGTACTACCTCTGTCCTGGTTTATTGGTCCCCTTGGTAATTTGTGTCAAATTTGACCAAATATTTAACTAACAAAATATTAATGCATGTCAACAAAAATTATATCGTTGGTCCGTTGGACTCGTGTTTGAACATAGTTTCTAATGATATAATTTTTTGTGACATGCATGGACATTTTGTTAGTTAAATTTATGGTCAAAATTTGGCACAAAATACAATGGGGACCAATAAACCAGGACGGAGGTAGTAGTGAACAAATATTTCCTCGTTGTATTAGGACAGTGGACTCATGACTTTACCATGGTACAAAGCAAGAAACTTGTCAGCATAATTTTAAGTTAACAGGCAGGTTCACAGGTCATTGGGATTTCTTTATTTTTTTGTGAATTGGCATGTCAAGCAGGAGTGACATGACATACTAATAAACATGTTAAGTGACGTATCACGGGTGCAGGGTAAGAAAACAGGAAATGTTACTAACCAAGTGTAGGATTATCCCGCAACGGAACATATGCTGAAGCATGAGTTCCGGAGTTAAAAGCAGATGTTTCATCAAGCGGCACTACAAATCAGACATGATGATCAGTCCAAATGCATACTTATGTAAGAAAAAATGTAGAGTTAGCAAACATGTAACATTTACTAACCATCATTCAAATTTGCCTGCACTGGAGGAAATGTTGCAGTATAATTCCTTGAGTTAGAAGCAGATAACTGATTATGCATTGCAGCATCTCTGACCTCTGCACACATTTTATGATGCCATGATGGTTAGAAGAAATACAACGGTTTTTTTTTTTTGAGGTATAGAGATAGAGGATAGAAGTAAAAGCAACGAACTTAGAAATACCATTACTACAAGGTTCGTTGGTCAACATCCTTCCAGAATATGAACTTGAATTATTATGACCTGTAAAAGAATGACACAGATCATCCACCATAGATATACATACATTTACCTTGATCAATTTGTAACTGACCACGAAAGTAAATATCACATAAAAGGGTAAGGAGCAGTACACAGAAACCTTGTCAACAAGTATATGAATATTTAACATAGGTGCATATTGACTGCAGAGCAACTTGGTAACTAAGCAGCTATGCTAAGTTTTGAACTAAGTTTCTGTTAGCAAATGTTCTTACTGTTTCAGAAAACCTTGGAGTAGTTGATAGGAGTTCATCTTGTTAATTTCAAACATTCCAGACTACACTGCCAAAGCTGGAACTTGAATCGCTAATACACTGGCAATCCTTTCAGTAATAAGATATGAATGAATAAGCAGCAAACAAATATTTCCTCATTGTATGAAGACAGCAGACTCATGACTTACGATTGTACAAAGCAAGAAATTTCCCAGCATTAATTAAGTTAACAGGCAAAGCTCACAAGTCATAAGGATTTTTCTTTCTTTGTGAATTGGCATGTCAAGCAGGAGAGACATGACAAACTATCAAGAATGCAGGTAAGATAGGGGTAAGAAAATAGGAAACACTACTAACCAAGTGTATAATAACCCCGTGATGGAACATATTCTGAAGCATGAGTTCCAGGGTTAAAGGTAGATGTTTCATCAAGCATCACTACATACCAGACTTGATCAGCTCAAATACATACTTATATGAGAAAAGTTATAAAGTAAGCAAACATGGAACATTTTACTAACCATCATTCGAGTTTAATTGCAGTTGAGGAAATGTTGCAGTATGATTCCGTGGGTAAGAAGCAGATAACTGTTTATGCGTTGCAGTATCTCTGAGCCCTGCACACGTGTGATGATTGTTAGTAGAAATACACAGTTCGGATAGATAGAAGTAAAACACCAAATTTAGCTATACCATTACTACCAGGTTTGTTAGTCAACATCCTTCCAGAATTTGAATTTGAATTTTGTGGGTGCATCTTATGACCTGTAAAGAATGTCACAGATTATCCACCATAGATATACACTCATTTACCTGGATCTATTTGTAACTGACTATGAAAGTAAATATTAGATACAGGACAAGGAGTGGTAAACAGAAACCTTGTCAACAAGTATATGAGTATATTTACCAAAGGTGTATATTGACAGAAGAGCAACTTGGTAAACTGAGCAGATATGCTAAGCTACTAACTTTAGTTTCTATTAACAAATGATCGTCCTGTTACAGAAAACCTTGGAGTAGTTCATAGGAGTTCATCTTGTTTATTTCAAACATTCCAGACTACATTGGCAAAGTTGAAACTTGAATCGCTAATGCACTGGCAATCCTTTCAGTAATAAGAGATGAAGGAATAAGCAGCAAACAAATATTTCCTCGTTGTATCAAGACAACAGACTCGTGACTTACCATGGTACAAAGCAAGAAACTTGTTGGCGTTAATTTTAAGTTAACAAGCAAAGTTCAAAAGTCATAAAGATTTTCCTTTCTTTGTGAATTTGCATGTCAAGCAGGAGTGGCATGACAAACTAATAACATGTTAACTGATGTATCAAGTATGCAGGGAGGGTGAGAAAACAAGAAACACTACTAACCAAGTGTATAATAACCCCCTGATGGAACATAGGCTGAAGCATGAGTTCCAGGGTTAAAGGCAGATGTTTCATCAAGCATCACTACACATCAGACATTATGATCAGCTCAATACATACTTATGTGAGATAAGTTATAAAGTAAGCAAACATGGAACATTTACTAACCATCATTCGAGTTTAATTGCAGTTGAGGAAATGTTGCAGTATGATTCCGTGAGTAAGAAGCAGATAATTGATTATGCGTTGCAGTATCTCTGAGCCCTGCACACGTGTGATGATTTTGTTAGTAGAAATACAAAGTTCAGATAAATAGAAGTAAAACACCAAATTTAGCTGTGTCATCACTACCAGGTTCGTTGGTCGACATCCTTCCAGAATATGAACCTGTAAAATAATGGCACAGATAATCCACCTAAGATACACACCCATTTACCTGAATCTATTTGCGACTGACTACGAAAGTAAATATTAGATGCAGGACAAGGAGTGGTACACAGAAACCTTGTCAACTTTGTAAACTGAGCAGCTATGCTAAGTTGCTAACTTTTAGTTTCAATTAAGAATCATTCGACCTGTTTCAGAAAACTTTGGGAGTAGTTGATAGGAGTTCCATCTTATTTATTCCAAACGTTCCAGACTACATTGCCAAAATTGAACTTGAATCATCGCAATCCTTTCAGTTACCCTATATGAATGAACAAGTAGCGAACAAATATTTCCTTGCTGTATCAAGACAGCACACTCGTGAGTCACCATGGTAAAAAGCAAGAAACTTGTTAGCATTACTTTCAAGTTAACAGACAAAGCTCACAAGTCATCAGGCTTTCGTTCTTTCTTTGTGAATTGCCATGTCAAGCAGGAGCGACATGACAACTAATAAACATGGTAAGTAACAATGCAGGGTAAGGAATCAGAAATTGTTACTAACCAAGCTTAGAATTATTCCGCAATGGAACATATGCTGAAGCATGAGTTCCGGAGTTAAAAGCAGGGGTTCCATCAAGCATCACTACACATCAGACATGAATGATGATCGTTCTAAATACATACTTATGGGAGAAAGATTGTAGAGTAAGAAGACATGGAACATTTACCGACCATCAGTTGAGTTTGCTTGCTGTGGAAGAAATGTTGCAGTATGATTCCTTGGGTTAGAAGCAGATAACTGATTATGCATTGCAGCATGTCTGAAGTCTGCACACATGTACCATGATGGTTAGGAGAAACAGACAGTTCAGATAGAAGTGAAACACCGAATTTTGCTATACCATTACTGCCAGGTTCATTGGTCAACATCCTTCCAGAATATGAACTTGAATTGTGTGGATGCATATTATAACCTGTATAAGAATGACACAGATCATCCACCATAGATATACAACCATTCACCTTGATCTATCTGTGACTTACTATGAGAGTAAATAGTAGATAAAGAACAAGTAGCAGTACACAGAAATCTTGCCGGCAAGTATAGGAGTATATCTACCATAATCCATAGGTGTATATTGACTGCAGAGCAACTTGATAAACTAAGCAGCTACACACTAAGTTGCTAGAAATTACGTTCCTCCTGTCAGAAAAGCTTGCAGTAGTTGATAGGATTTTGAGAAATAATGAATTACCTGAAAGATAATGTAACCAAAACCTGCATGTTCAATCTTGGATAAACATGGCAGTAGAAAAATAAAATCCTTGTTGCAATCATCTTGATCGTATATATACAGTCATACGTTCACAACATATACAATATACTGTGAAAATAATCTTGACAAAATGCCAATAAAAACGGCCATCTATGAGTTATAAACTCATAACAGGGAAAATCCTCAGGTAAATCTGTAAATGACGTTCAACAAAATGCTCAGTGACACCAAGAGAAGATATGCTAGAGGTTATAGTGCTGAACCTGCATCTGAAGTAAAATTGGATGGACCACCACCAACCATCTGGGATGAAAAAAGTCTGCAAAAATAGAACAAATATTTAATTTATATGCAAAGATAAACCCAGATCATAATATGTCTAGCTAATTGAAATAGCATACCAACATTTTAATAAGCAACACAAGTAGCAACTTTTTGTAAAATGGAAGATGGTTTCATTTTTCCTCAATGAGATGGTGCCTTGCCAACATAAATAACTTCCACGGAAAGGATTCGACAGAAGATTTATCTTGTAACACGAGACTAAGCCAAACCTTTTAAGTTACAGAACAAAACCGAACAGAATTTGCCATAACCATTCTATCTAGTAGCAGAAATTCTGCACAGGAGATTAAAGCAAATCAATCAAGTGCTTGAGCATCATTCCAATAACAAAATTGTAGTATTATTATACGCGCTATACTACACTGAATCGCTCATTACGCAAGCAACAAATCGGCACCAGAGACCAGATGGAACTAACCGTAGATGTTTAGGACCATTTCTCGGGGTACAAACATCGAACAGATAGCGGGTGACATGGTAGGAAACTAGGAACACGGCATGAGGGAGACTGCGAAATTTCAAGCACCAACCTGCTTTGTGTCGCGTTCAACCATGCGTTTCGGGCCCAATCCACGATCAGCGTCTTGTCTCCGGGAACCAAACCTCTGGAGGACGAGAAAACAACGCAACCAAATTAGTAGTCCTACTACTAGAGGAAGCGCGAGAAGCAGGCGCAGAAATCAGAGCAGGAATCGTGGCAGCTAGCGCGCCGCGGGAGGAAGCTGGGGAAGGAGCGTTGCATGGACCAGAGCAAGCGCTGGATCCATGAAGCGAGACGCCACCGAGAGGCCAGAGCCGCACCTTCGCATGAGCAGCAGGAGAGTCTCCGCGACGTATTTGATCTGGCGGCAGTGCGGGTCCTCGGACGCCCCGGGTACGGAATTCAGGTAGTGGAGGAGGTCGTACGGCTTGCGGCGCATGACGAGCTCGTGGACGCGGCCCGGGTCGAGATGGCGGGAGCCATTGCCGGAGCCCATCATCTGTGCCTGCAGGAGCGCAAGCGGAGAGAGGACCGGAGGTGACTACGCGGGAGAAGGGAAGGGAACGGAGCAGCAGAGCGGGAGCGCGACGGTAGAGGATTACGTCAATGGCGGCGGTGGGCGGCGCGTAGGCTGAGGGAGGAGAAGCGGGGGTGGTCGGTGGGCGAGGAAGCCGAGAATGGAAATGGGGTGCGCCGCGACGCCGCTTCCTCTTCCTCTTCGATCTCTTCGTAGGCACGGCGAAGACGGTGACGGCCGCGGCCGCGTGTGTTCGACGCCAAACTCTTTGGCGGCGCCGGAAGGAAACGCGGCCCACTGGGTTGTGAAGGAGCATCGAAAGGGGCCTATGTGCTTTTGCTGGACTGGACGGACATACCGCCACCACGGACCAGATTTGGGCCCAATAACAGGGAAGCTTGTCTATCTATTTGAAAACGACTAATTGAGGAGCCCGTAACGATTAGTCGGGGAGCGCTCCCCGCGTGCCAAGTGTCACGCGCGGAACGCTCCTGAGACTTTTCCGATGCGCTCCGCGCGCAACACTTGGCGCGTGCACGACTTCTCCCGTGATTTTCGGTTTTCGGTTTCCCTTTGTGGTTTTTCCTTTTTTTCACTTTAGTCCTTATACTTTTAATGTTTTGTAATACATTTTGATCTGTTTTGAGATCTATTTCTCTCTGGTGTGGGCGAACCCTCGTCGCGGACTATTCTTTCTTTGTCGTCGTCTCCACCCGTCGCCGTCGCTGCTCTTGTCTCGTGGTTACGGCGGCAGCTGTTCCGGCCGCCGCGCTTGTTGCATGCTCTTATGGCGGTCCTTCTTTAGCATCGAGCGCGCTTCCCCTTTCGCGATATCGTCGTTCTCTACTGGTTGCCTTCGTGGGTTCCCTGTTTCCCTTATTCGTTTCTCTTTTTGTTCCCATTATATTTCCGGGATATGGATATTTATGGGCTAGTTACGGGTGGGGACTACCAACACTATCAGATGTCAAGTTTCAACTGGGTTTTGTGGGATTAGTTCTTGATAACCAATGTGTTCCTTGCAGTTATGGCTTGTCCTTTTGTTGAAAATATGCCCTAGAGGCAATAATAAAAATGGTTATTATTATATTTCCTTGTTCATGGTAATTGTCTATTGCTCATGCTATAATTGTATTAACTGGAAACCGTAATACATGTGTGAATACATAGATCACAACATGTCCCTAATGAGCCTCTAGTTGACTAGCTCGTTGATCAATAGATGGTTATGGTTTCCTGACCATGGACATTGGATGTCATTGATAACGGGATCACATCATTAGGAGAATGATGTGATGGACAAGACCCAATCCTAAGCATAGCACAAGATCGTGTAGTTCGTTTGCTAAGAGCTTTTCTAATGTCAAGTATCATTTTCTTAGACCATGAGATTGTGCAACTCCCGGATACCGTAGGAATGCTTTGGGTGTACCAAATGTCACAACGTAACTGGGTGGCTATAAAGGTGCACTGCAGGTATCTTCAAAAGTGTCTGTCGGGTTGGTATGAATCGAGACTGGGATTTGTCACTCCGTATGACGGAGAGGTATCTCTGGGCCCACTCGGTAATGCATCATCATAATGAGCTCAATGTGACTAAGTAGTTAGTCACGGGATCATGCATTACGGAATGAGTAAAGTGACTTGCCGGTAACGAGATTGAACGAGGTATTGAGATACCGGCCATCGAATCTCGGGCAAGTAACATACCGATTGACAAAGGGAATTGTATACGGGATTGCTTGAATCCTCGACATTGTGGTTCATCCGATGAGATCATCGTGGAACATGTGGGAGCCAACATGGGTATCCAGATCCTGCTGTTGGTTATTGGCCGGAGAGATGTCTCGGTCATGTCTACATGGTTCTCGAACCCGTAGGGTCTACACACTTAAGGTTCGGTGACGCTAGAGTTGTTATGGGAAATAGTATGTGGTTACCGAAGGTTGTTCGGAGTCCCGGATGAGATCCTAGACGTGACGAGGAGCTCCGGAATGGTCCAGAGGTGAAGATCGGTATATTGGACGAAGGGTATTGGAGTCCGGAATTGTTCCGGGGGTACCAGGTGATGACCAGCGTGTCCGAAAGGGGTTTCGGAGGTCCCGGCAAGTGTTGGGGGGCCTTATGGGCCAAGGGGAGGGGCACATCAGCCCACTAAGGGGCTGAGCGCCCCTCCCACCCCATCTCACGTAACCTGGAGAGGTAGGGGCGCCACCCCTAGGGCAGCCTCCCCTCCCGGCTTGGGAGGCAAGTTTCCTAGGGGGGTGGGGGCGCCCAAACCCATCTAGGGTTTCCCTTGGCCGCCGCCCCTCCTCTAGATCCATCAAGAGGGGCCGGGCCCCTCTCCCCTTCCCCCTATATATAGTGAGGGGGTGGGAGGGCAGCCACACCCTTGCCCCTGGCACAGCCCCTCCCTCCTCCAACACCTCCTCCTCCGTAGTGCTTGGCGAAGCCCTGCCGGAGAACCACGAGCTCCATCGCCACCACACCGTCGTGTTGCTGGATTTTTCCCTCAACTTCTCCTCTCCCCTTGCTGGATCAAGAAGGAGGAGACGTCCCCGAGCTGTATGTGTGTTGAACGCGGAGGCGCCATCCGTTCGACGCTTATATCAGAATCGACCGCGATCTGAATCGCTGCATGCACGACTCCACCAACCGTGTTCTTGTAACGCTTCTGTATCGCGATCTTCAAGGGTATGAAGATACACTCATTCTCTCCCTCTCTTGTTGCTAGAATCTCCATAGATTGATCTTGGTGATGCATAGAAAATTTTGAATTATTGCTACGTTCCCCAACAGTGGCATCATGAGCTAGGTCTATTGCGTAGATTCTATGTACGAGTAGAACACAAGTAGTTGTGGGCGTTGGTTTGTTCAATTTGCTTACCGTTACTAGTCCTATATTGTTTCGATGGTATTGTGGGATGAAGCGGCCCGGACCGACCTTACACGTACGCTTACGTGAGACAGGTTCCACCGACTGACATGCACTTGTTGCATAAATGTGGCTAGCGGGTGCCAGTCTCTCCCACTTTATTCGGATCGAATTCAATGAAAAGGGTCCTTATGAAGGGTAAATAGCAATTGGCATATCACCGTTGTGGCTTTTGCGTAGGTAAGAAACGTTCTTGCTAGAAACCTATAGCAGCCACGTAAAAAAACTTGCAACAACAATTAGAGGACGTCTAACTTGTTCTTGCAGCATATGCCGTGTGATGTGATATGGCCAAAAGGATGTAATGAATGATATATATGTGATGTATGAGATTGATCATGTTCTTGTAATAGGAATCACGACTTGCATGTTGATGAGTATGACAACCGACAGGAGCCATAGGAGTTGTCTTAATTTATTGTATGACCTGCGTGTCATTGAATAATGCCATGTAATTACTTTACTTTATTGCTAAACCGTTAGCCATAGTAGTAGAAGTAATAGTTGGCGAGACAACTTCATGAAGACACGATGATGGAGATCATGATGATGGAGATCATGGTGTCATGCCGGTGACGGTGATGATCATGGTGCCCCAAAGATGGAGATCAAAAGGAGCAAAATGATATTGGCCATATCATGTCACTATTTGATTGCATGTGATGTTTATCATGTTTTTACATATTATTTGCTTAGAAGGATGGTAGCATAAATAAGATGATCCCTCGCTAAAATTTCAAGAAAGTGTTCCCCCTAACTGTGCACCATTGCGAAGGTTCGTTGTTTTGAAGCACCACGTGATGATCGGGTGTGTTAGATTCTAACATTCGAATACAATGGGTGTAAGCCAGATTTACACAAGCAAAACACTTAGGTTGACTTGACGAGCCTAGCATGTACAGACATGGCCTCGGAACACAAGAGACCGAAAGGTCGAACATGAGTCGTATAGCAGATACGATCAACATGAAGATGTTCACCGATGATGACTAGTCTGTCTCACGTGATGATCGGACACGGCTTAGTTGACTCGAATCATGTATCACTTAGATGACTAGAGGGATGTCTATCTGAGTGGGAGTTCATTAAATTAGATGAACTTAATTATCATGAACATAGTCAAAAGGTCTTTGCAAATTATGTCGTAACTTGCGGTTTAGTTCTACTGTTTTAGATATGTTCCTAGAGAAAATTTAGTTGAGAGTTGATAGTAGCAAATTGTGCGGACTAGGTCCATAAACTGAGGATTGACCTCATTGCTGCACAGAAGGCTTATGTCCTTAATGCACCTCTCATTGTGCTGTACCTCGAGCGTCGTCTGTGGATGTTGCGAACATCTGACATACACGTTTTGATGACTACGTGATAGTTCAGTGTGTAATGTTAAACGGTTTCGAATTGAGGCACCGAAGACATTTTGAAATGTCGCAGAACATATGAGATGTTCCAAAGACTGAAATTGGGATTTCAGACTAGTGCCCACGTCAAGAGGTATGAGACCTCTGACAAGTTTCTTAAGCCTGCAAACTAAGGGAGAAGAGCTCAATCGTTGAGCATGTGCTCAGATTGTCTGAGTACTACAATCGCTTGAATCGAGTGGGAGCCATCTTCCAGATGAGATAGTGATGGTTCTCCAAAGTCACTGCCACCAAGCTACTAGAGCTTCGTGATGAACTATAACATATCAGGGATAGATATGATGATCCTTGAGCTATTCGCGATGTTTAACACCGTGAAAGTAGAAATCAAATAGGAGCATCAATTGTTGATGGTTAGTAAAACCACTAGTTCCAAGAAGGACAAGGGCAAGAAGGGATACTTCATGAAATGGCAAATCAGTTGCTGCTCTAGTGAAGAAACCCAAGGTTGAACCCAAACCAGAGACTAAGTGCTTCTGTAATGAGGGGAACGGTCACTGAAGCAGAACTACCCTAGATACTTGGTAGATGAGAAGGCTGGCAAGGTCGACAGAAGTATATTGGATATACATTATATTAATGTGTACTTTACTAGTACTCCTAGTAGCACCAGGGTAATAAATACCGGTTCGGTTGCTAAGTGTTAGTAACTCAAAATAAAAGGCTACGGAATAAACGGAGACTAGCCAAAGTTAAGACGACGATATGTGTTGGAAATGTTTCCAAGGTTGATGTGATCAAACATCGTACACTCCCTTTACCATCGGGATTGGTGCTAAACCTAATAATTGTTATTTGGTGTTTGCGTTGAGCATAGACATGATTGGATTATGTTTATCGCAATATGGTTATTCATTTAAGGAGAATAATGGTTACTCTGTTTATTTGAATAATACCTTCAATGGTCTTGCACCTAAAATGAATGGTTTATTGAATCTCGATTGTAGTGATACACATGTTCATTCCAAAAGATATAAGATAGTAATGATAATACCACATACTTGTGGCACTGCCATTTGAGTCATATTGGTATAAAACGCATGAAGAAGCTCCATGTTGATGGATCTTTGGACTCACTCGTTTTTGAAAAGATTGAGACATGTGAACCATGTCTATTGGTATATATGCATGAAGAAACTCCATACAGATGGATCATTTGGACTCACTTGATTTTGAATCACTTGAGACATGCAAATCATACCACATGGGCAAGATGACTGAAAGGCCTCGTTTTCAGTGAGATGGAACAAGAAAGCAACTTGTTGGAAGTAATACATTTTGATGTGTGCAGTCCAATGAGTGCTGAGGCACGCAGTGGATATCCTTATGTTCTTACTTCACACATGATTTGAGTAGATGCTAAGTATATTTACTTGATGAAACACAAGTCTGAATTATTGAAAGGTTCAAGTAATTTCAAAGTGAAGTTGAAGATTGTCGTGACAAGAGGATAAAATTTCTATGATATGATCATCGAGATGAATATCTGAGTTACGAGTTTGGCACACAATTAAGATATTGTGGAAATTGTTTCACAACTAATACCGCCTGGAACATCATAGTGTGATGGTGTGTCCGAACATCATAACTGCACCCTATTGGATATGGTGCATACCATGATGTCTCTTATCGAATTACCACTATCGTTTATGGGTTAGGCATTAGAGACAACCGCATTCACTTTAAATAGGGCACCATGCAATTCCGTTGAGACGACACCGTATAAACTATGGTTTAGAGAAATCTAAGTTGTCGTTTCTTAAAAGTTTGGGGCTGCGACGCTTATGTGAAAAAGTTTCAGGCTGATAAGCTCGAACCCAAAGCGGATAAAATGCATCTTCATAGGACACCCCAAAACAGTTGGGTATACCTCCTAATTCAGATCCGGAAGCAAAAGTGATTGTTTCCAGAAACGGGTCCTTTCTCGAGGAAAAGTTTCTCTTGAAAGAATTGAGTGGGAGGATGGTGGAGACTTGATGAGGTTATTGAACCATCACTTCAACTAGTGTGTAGCAGGGCACAAGAAGTTGTTCCTATGGCGCCTACACCAATTGAAGTGGAAGCTGATGATAGTGATCATGAAACTTCAGATCAAGGCACTACCAAACCTCGTAGGTCGACAAGGATGCGTACTACTTCAGAGTGGTACGTAATCCTGTCTTAGAGGTCATGTTGCTAGACAACAATGAACCTACGAGCTATGGAGAAGCGATGGTGGGCCCGGATTCCGACAAATGGCTCAAGGGCATAAAATCCGAGAAATGATCCATGTATGAAAACAAAGTGTAGACTTTGGAAGAACTACTTGATGGTTGTAATGCTGTTGGGTACAAATGGATTTTAAAAGGAAGACGAACAATGATGTTAAGTGTCACCATTAAGAAAGCTCGACTTGTCGCTAAGATGTTTTCCGACAAGTTCAAGGAGTTGACTACGATGAGACTTTTTCACTCGTAGCGATGCTAAGAGTCTGTTGGAATTATATTAGCAGTTACTGCATTATTTATGAAATCTTGCAAATAGGATGTCAAAACTTTGTTTCCTCGACAATTTTCTTGAGGAAAGGTTGTATGTGATACAACCAAAAGGCTTTGTAAATCCTAAAAGATGCTAACACGTATGCAAAGCTCCAGTAATCCTTCTAAGGACTGGAGTAAGCATCTCGGAGTTGGAATATATGATTTGATGAGATGATCAAAGATTTTGGATTTATACAAAGTTTATGAGAAACTTGTATTTTCAAAGAAGTGAGTGGGAGCACTATAAAATTCCTGATGAGTATATGTTGTTGACATATTGTTGATCGGAAATGATGTAGAACTTCTGGAAAGCATATAGGGTTATTTGAAAAGTGTTTTTCAATGGAAAACCTGGATTAAGCTACTTGAACATTGAGCATCAAGATCTATAAGGATAGATAAAAAAATGCTTAATGGTACTTTCAAATGAATACATACCGTGACAAGATTTTGAAGGAGTTCAAAATAGATCGGCAAAGAAGGAGTTCTTGGCTGTGTTGTAAGGTGTGAGTATGGAGTAAGACTCAAGACCTGACCACGGCAGAAGAGAGAGAAAGGACGAAGGTCATCCCCTATGCTTTAGACGTAGGCTCTACAGTATGCTATGCTGTGTACCGCACCTGAAGTGTGCCTTGCCATGAGTCAGTCAAGGGGTACAAGTGTGATCCAGGAATGGATCACAGGACAGCGGTCAAGGTTATCCTTAGTAACTAGTGGACTAAGGAATTTTCTCGATGATGGAGGTGGTAAATGAGTTCGTCGTAAAGGGTTACGCTGATGCAAACTTTGACACTAATCTGGATGACTCTGAGTAGTAGACCTGATTCGTATAGTAGAGCAGTTATTTGAAATAGTTCCAAATAGCGTGTGGTAGCTGCATCTAGAAGATGACATAGAGATTTGTAAAGCACACACGGATCTGAAGGGTTCAGACTCATTGACTAATAACCTCTCTCACAAGCAAGATATGATCAAACCCCATGGGTGTTGGATTCATTACAATCACATAGTGATGTGAACTAGATTATTGACTCTAGTGCATGTGGGAGACTGTTGGAAATATGCCCTAGAGGCAATAATAAAAATGGTTATTATTATATTTCCTTGTTCATGGTAATTGTCTACTGTTCATGCTATAATTGTATTAACTGGAAACCATAATACATGTGTGAATACATAGATCACAGCATGTCCCTAGTGAGCCTCTAGTTGACTAGCTCATTGATCAATAGATGGTTATGGTTTCCTGACCATGGACATTGGATGTCATTGATAACAGGATCACATCATTAGGAGAATGATGTGATGGACAAGACCCAATCCTAAGCATAGCACAAGATCGTGTAGTTCGTTTGCTAAGAGCTTTTCTAATGTCAAGTATCATTTCCTTAGACCATGAGATTGTGCAACTCCCGGATATCGTAGGAATGCTTTGGGTGTACCAAACGTCACAACATAACTGGGTGGCTATAAAGGTGCACTACAGGTATATCCAAAAGTGTCTGTCGGGTTGGCACGAATCGAGACTGGGATTTGTCACTCCGTATGACGGAGAGGTATCTCTGGGCCCACTCGGTAATGCATCATCATAATGAGCTCAATGTGACTAAGTAGTTAGTCACGGGATCATGCATTACGGAACGGGTAAAGTGACTTGCCGGTAACGAGATTGAACGAGGTATTGGGATACCGATGATCAAATCTCGGGCAAGTAACGTACCGATTGACAAAGGGAATCGTATACGGGATTGCTTGAATCCTCGACATTGTGGTTCATCCGATGAGATCATCGTGGAACATGTGGGAGCCAACATGGGTATCCAGATCCCGCTGTTGGTTATTGGCCGGAGAGATGTCTTGGTCATGTCTGCATGGTTCCCGAACCCGTAGGGTCTACACACTTAAGGTTCGGTGACACTAGAGTTGTTATGGGAAATAGTATGTGGTTACCGAAGGTTATTCGGAGTCCCGAATGAGATCCTGGACGTGACGAGGAGCTCCGGAATGGTCCGGAGGTGAAGATCGGTATATTGGACGAAGGGTATTGGAGTCCGGAATTGTTCCGGGGGTACCAGGTGATGACCAGCATGTCCGAAAGGGGTTTCGAAGGCCCCGGCAAGTGTTGGGGGGCCTTATGGGCCAAGGGGAGGGGGCACATCAGCCCACCAAGGGGCTGAGCGCCCCTCCCACCCCATCTCATGTAACCTGGAGAGGTAGGGGCGCCACCCCTAGGGCAGCCTCCCCCCCGGCTTGGGGGGCAAGTTTCCTAGGGGTGGGGGCGCCCAAACCCATCTAGGGTTTCCCCTGGCTGCCCCCCTCTTCTAGATCCATCAAGAGGGGCCGAGCCCCTCTCCCCTCCCCCTATATATAGTGAGGGGGTGGGAGGGCAGCCACACCCTTGCCCCTGGCGCAGCCCCTCCCTCCTCCAACACCTCCTCCTCCTCCGTAGTGCTTGGCGAAGCCCTACCGGAGAACCACGAGCTCCATCGCCACCATGCCGTCGTGCTGCTGGAGTTTTCCCTCAACTTCTCCTCTCCCCTTGCTGGATCAAGGAGGAGATGTCCTCGGGCTGTACGTGTGTTGAACGCGGAGGCGCCGTCCGTTCGGCGCTTAGATCAGAATCGACCGTGATCTGAATCGCTGCGTGTACGACTCCACCAACCGCGTTCTTGTAACGCTTCCTCATCGCGATCTTCAAGGGTATGAAGATACACTCATCCTCTCCCTCTCTTGTTGCTAGAATCTCCATAGATTGATCTTGGTGATGCATAGAAAATTTTGAATTATTGCTACGTTCCCCAACACCTTTTTGCCGTATGCCTGGTGGGCCGTGTTCTTCTGTTGATTCTTCTGTAGATGGGTTCAGTGTGGTCCTAGATCGACGTTGTTGGAGGCGTGTTGTAAGAAAATCATTTTATAGTTGTTCAATTTTTTGCACACACGCTTATTTCTTTTGGTGCTGCCCATGCTGTTTAGATTTTGATTATGATCCTTGTTTTGATTTGTTGTGCAGTATGTTCCGTGCAGTGTTAGAGCTCATCTTGCTCGTTACATCGAGGAGTGTAGGGCTTTAGCTATAAGGAGGGGTGACGAAGATACTAATCTTGCTCTTTAGTGCAATGAGGGTTATTTGTATGGTGTTCTGTTTAGTCATGGTCGGGTGAGGAGCAAATTCCATGGTCCTTCCTGGGAATGATTGGTCAGTGATTATGGTGTTCGTCCTCGTGATATAATGACCATTAGGCTTGAACATTATGGAACTTGGATTGGTATTGATTTTTATCGTGTTGGTCATGGAGATGCGTTGTCTCCTTTACCGTCTGTTGGTAAGGTTTATTTTTAAGGAAGTTTTTATCTTGTTTTATTGTACATTTTGATTTTTCTGTTCCCTTGAGCCTGCGTAATTATATTTTGTAGCTCTACATGGTTTGAGCGACACCGAGAAGGAACTTGTTGGGAGTTGTTATTACACCCGTGGTGTTTTTCTTAATTATCAGCAGATGTATTTCATGAGGTGTCAACTATTTGATGATGAGTACATACCCTGTTGTCCTTTTGTTCACATGATTGATTCAATGAATGTTAATGGTCATCATATGGTCAGATTTTTTTCCCATTATTTTTTCTTTGTTTCTGTTTATTTATTTATTTTTATTATGTCTTCTACTTATAGTTTTGAATTTTTATTCTATTTCTGATAGCTTGATATTTTTTGTCAGGTTATTCCTGGTATTGTCGTGAGGAGTTTGAAGGAGTTTGTGACTTTTCCTAGAACTGGCATTTTAACTCTTGAAGTTACTCTAGAATCTGGTGATGATGATATATATGTGAGCACTCCTTGCTCCTACTTCATTGGTTTGGGTAATAGAATGGTGTTCAAACAGGAAGGTTTCAGTGATTTTCTCCAGGCATCGTCTATTGAAGTAAACAGCTTGGTGCTGATAACTTTCAAACAGTGTGTTGGGAGGCTTGTTGTTACCTTCAATCTTCTGCCGCAGTGATGTTAGTTATATCATTTGAACATAATGGATTTTGATGTATAAGAGGCTTGGCTGTGCATCTCTTTTAAAGATGTTTTTTGGACGGATGTTATTTAATTGTGGTCACAGTTATAAATACAGTAGAGGCACGTGCGTTGTTTACTCTGAGGCATGGCTGTGCATCTCTTTTATGTGAGAGGCACCTGGATTCAGCAAATGGAGGCACGGAATTGAAGTCGGAACAGGCACGGTTGTGTGGAGGCACGTAGAGTTACTGTGGGTTTCATGTGAGACACGTGGTTTGAGCAAACAGAGGCATGGAATTGCAGTGAGTACATGCACGGTTGTTTGGAACATGGGTATACTGAGAGGAACGTGTGTGCAATACCAAAGTTACAGGGAGATGACGCGTGCCGAACACGTAGAGATACTGTGGGTTTCATGCGAGATGCACGTGTGTGTGTAGCATGTAGAGTTACAGTGGGTTTCATGTGAGGCACGTGGATTGAGCAAATGGAGGCACATAATTGAAGTCAGTACATGCACGGTTGTGCGGAGGCACGGGCGATCACTCGCGCGGAGCACGTAGAGTTACTGTGGGTTTCATGTGAGGCACGTCGATCGAGCAAACGGAGGCACCGAAGTGCAGTCGGTACAAGCACGGTTGTGTGGATGCATGGTTTTGAACCCTCTTGCTGCTGTCAAGTGTCTAGAGGCACAGATGTATGGCAGCAGAGGCATCGGTTCGAATATTTGGTTAGAGAGGCTCGGTTGTGGATGCACAAGTGTGAAGTCTCTAGGGTCATGGGTGCGTGGCACCAGAGGCATGGGTTGAGTTGACACTTAGAGAGCCACGGTTGTACATAGGTCAGTTGGACACGGTAGTGTAGTTTTGTGGCATCGTGGAGAACTGGTGTACGGAGAGGAACCTGTGAATGGACGGAATGGTGTTTGATGTGAAATGGTTGTGTTGTGTGATTTTAATTTATTTTCAATGTGGTCAAAGTAACAAAGTTCTTGTCCCCTGTGTCTGTGTCCGAATGTTCTTCTGCAATATTTATGAATTGTTCATGCCAATGTTGAATAAGCATTCTACTGAAAGTTTGCAACGATACCATCACATATTCTTGTAAATGCATGATGCATCTTGTAAAGGTTGAGTATGAAAATTATAATACAATGTCGTGTGACATATCTCTCATTCTATAGTCATGGATACAGTATATGCTTGCTCAATACTGGGACATAACTTACTAATTACATTTAGACACGCACACCACCGTGTTCAAAGTTCAGACGTAAAATAGTAATACAATACAGACAGCATCTTTGAGCAACAACAAACATATTTACAACATGGGTTCATTCAACCTAAATTATCATAATAGTTGTGCCACGCACCCGATCACTCAATCACGGCAGATCAATCAATCATGGCACGATCCATTTTCTCGCAATTTACCAACCAATGTTTCCCTTCTGGTGCTTCCAGCCGCGGGAAGATCCCTCGTCTTTGTTCTTACGTGGGTGGAGTCTTTCTTTCACTGGTTGTTGGTGGAGGTGATGTAGCCCGTTCTTGATGATTAGGATTCTACGGTACAACTCCTAGATAACATACCCGTCCTTTGCCGCGTACTCAAGGTGTATTGGGGAAAGCGGCTTCCACTCCCAGAACTGGTGCTTCTCCTTTGGGAATGATTTCTTCATGTTCTTGTATGAGGGGTTGATGATGGCCGCTGCAAGGTCAGCCGTGGAGTCCCTTTCTCCACCACCCTTGATGCAGAATAGCCTTTGGATGACGACGTGGTGCTCGTCTGGAATTCTGATGCATGCACGGGCAAGCATGGTCTTGTCGTTCCTGGTGTCGACGCTGGTGAAAGTTACCGCTTTCCGTTGCAGGAAGTCAACTAACGCCTGGGAGTGCTCGGACCTGCAGTTGTGGTATACAAGGACACGCTCGCGCATGTCAAGTTGGACGACTGCGATCCCTTGTCGTACGTAACTGCTCTTACGTGTGTACTCGAGGTCGAGGCCGATGAACTTGTTCTTCTCCTCCTTTAGATATTCCTCGTACTTTTTGATGATCCGCTCCATGGTCCTTGGGTCATTGGTGTACACCACCTCCAGCATGGTTGTACCGTGGGTAGTGATGTGCTCGGTGAATGTTGTTAGTTTCCCGTCGTCCATGGCTGGAGGTGTGCGGTGGTGAACTGTGGCCGGCGAGAAACTTTCGAGGAAGAGGATGCAAATGGAGTCGGAAAAGTGAAAGGGATCTTTTGTCGTGCAAAAAAGGAAACCGCCAAAGAGCAGTTGCTAGTCACCCGGCGGTTCCAGGCGTAGATTTTCGGAAACAGGCGTTTGTTTTATCTGTTTTTAAAAAATATTTTCACTTATCTTGTTCTTTGAATTTTTTTTATTCGTTGCGTGCTGCGTGCGTGATCCATATGTGCGTATTCCATCTTTGGCTGTGAAAGTAGTTGTGTGATTGGTAGAACACTCAGCAGATGCATGGTCGTGCCTTTGTTGTGAAAACGTTTTTTTCAATTAACAATCTTCCTTGGCCAGGGAGGCACTGTTGTTATGTTATTGGGTGCACAACTGTGTGTTCATGAAAAGTTGGTGAAGTAAACATAGTTTGCACTTGAAAATGGAGTCCTGTTTGGTTTTAAATTGAGATATGTCTCAGTAGATTGTTTGAATAAGTTTGATAACATGGCATTGCTATAGGGTTTGGATCAAAAACTGATTCTTGTTTCGTTTGATTTTTGAAAATGGTTCTTTCTGTTTTTTTGAATTGTGAACTTTTCAAAGGATTAGAACTACATTTTTTCGAATGAATCATTGTGATAGTTCAAACAACATTTGTTGCAAAGGATCATTTCGATGGTTGAAACTGTGAGTAGAGGGTCCGTAAGAGCTACATAAGTTCCAAAAGATCATTCGGATAGTTCAAGCAAGCACATGGTCCATAATAGTTACATTACTATACCATCCTAACTAGCAAACTTATTTTAACCAGTGTTTTGCTCCTTGGAGGCATCATCTTGAAATGAGCGCTGAACATCCTAGGAGATACACTGTTTGCTTCCATTTTAGGTGCAGGTTCCGACGGAATCTACAGAATGCGTTGAATGATGATGGACACAGAACGGTCATGATGCTCTTTGAAAGTGATTAGAACAACGTTCTTTTCAACAAAGGATGTAGCTGATATGAAGTCTTTGAAAGAAGACTTTTCTATTACCATCCTACCATCGTTTTTGAAGATAAGTATGACAAAGGAGTGATGACATGGGTAGGTTCATCAGGAGCTTCAAGGGTCACCGTGCCATTGGTTGGCATGTCCACCCATCTCTTCAGTGTCGAGACAACGCTCCTCGGAATTCTCTAGAAGAAATCAAATTTAATGGAAATTAAAGCCGTTGAATTGCCACTTGGACAATAAATAAAAGAATGGCTGAATACGGTGAGTGCGCAAACATTAAGAAATTCCAAATTGAAAGTAATATAATTCCTAGCATGTTCAGGTTTTTGTGTAAACAGATAAAACAACATATTAAGAGAACAACAAAAGTTTTGTTGTTTTAGGTTTGAATAAATAGGTTCTCTATAATTTTACATATAAGCAAGATTTCGTCAATATTGTTTATATTATATATGAGCAAAATACGTTTGGTGTTTTAACAAGGACAGATGTAACCAACCATGACACAGTCTTTGGTGTTAGTGGGAGTCAAGACGTGTACAAATGGACGGCAACAGATGAAAGTATCTCCGAAAAGGCGTTGTAGAAAGAATCGTGTCTGGTTGTAGATAAGCTCAATATCCTTAGAGTAGACACAACAGTGAACATGGTCGAAGTCGTCAGAAGAAAGGTCGTCGAGAGCTAGAAAAAGAACAAGAATTTAAAGTTAGATAAAGTTTTATGTAACACGGGTTAATATTATTCAGTTTGATGCATGCATATCGAAATACAACGAAAGAAGATAAGTTTGTAATATTAAATACGTACCAACATGGGGTAATGGAAGCAGCCTTTTGTCATTGCGATATGTTTGTATTTTGAGATTGGGACCCTCGTGTGGTAGTTCAAATTCTATGCGGTCTCCAGCACGAAATTGATAATCATCCGCAAAGGTGTTCCACTCACCACCGCAGAACTTTGTGTAGTTCACCCTATGCTTAAACAAAGCATTGTAAGACCTTCCTTCATGTGTAAGAAGGGATGGCTCTACTTGCTCTTTACACAATTTTCTTGCTTCTTCCTTCCTCTCGTCGATGTACTCAGCGAGAAAAGCTCTGACGTTACAAGGCACATACTGGAAAAAATAGTAAAAATAACAACCTGTAAGTATAACTTTGAACTCGTGTACTATTAATGTTAAAAGTTTTCTTAATTTGGATATGAACTTTTGATAAGAATTACAGATAACAACATAATGGTATTATAAATTAATGGATACAGATTTTTGGCATATGTTGACTAATTTTAATTAGAACTGAAGATGCACTATAGTAATCAAGACATAGGCAGGCAAAACTAATGGACTATATTAATCAGGGCATAGGCAGGCAAACTAATGGAAAATGAAAACACAAGGCAGGTGCGAAGAAGTGACAGCAGGGGAACCTAGTGTAGGTGCAAGGGGGTATGAGTAACAGTGACGATTTCTACTGTGTTGTAGGCAACTAATATGTTAGTGATGCTTACTAACCATGCGGCTCCAGCAATTTTCATCAAGAATAACCTCAAACTCCTGGAGAACTTCAGGGTGTGGTTCGCAAGGGCCGCCTGGTTGGCGGCAGGTAGGGCAAATCATACCTAAATAATTGAGAACAATTATGTTAAGAAAACAAGAATATCATAAAAATTTAAAAACAAGCTTCAACGTTGAAGGTAGACAACGACTAGCTTCAACTATGTTAGCCATATTAAAATATCCGTATGAAGGCAGACAACAACTACAAATTTACCAGAAATCTTCTCATCTACTCCTTCCAGAAAATTAGTATGATAGAGTTTAGAACACTTATTTAGATTTTCAAATGCTTTTTATATTCCTTTAGAGAATGAAGTCGTTGTACCGGATCTGATGCTTCAATAACTATCAAATGAAAAACCAAAACGTAAAACGTAAATACGGATCAGAGCATGCTGCTTACGCATATGCTTTTTACCTGGGAGAGAAGAAGAACGAGGGTTGACGAACGGAGATTGGGGTAGGGGAAGCTTAGGGCAAGCACACACGACTAGAAAATCTACGAGAGAAGTACGGCTTAGAATTATCGAGAGACCCAATAAAAACTCTACAATAACTTGTTTGAAATGAGACTGTGTGCAGGGAAGAAGCATGAACCCTAGAAGTAGGTGGTCAGATAAGGCAGATGGGTTGTGATGGGAAGCTTAGGGAAAGCACCCACGGCCAGCAATGTAGGACAGTAGCATGGCTTGGAAATTAATCAATTGAGTGCTGGGAAGAAGCACGAACCTTAGAAGCAGGCGAAAGAGAAGAAGGACGAACCCTAGAAGCAGGCGATGGAGAAGGCAAATGAGTTGTGATGTGGCTGAGGGAGTCAGAGCTTATTGAAATATAAAGTAGACGGGAGGGAGCAAGAGTAGTAATGAGTGCTTCTTGTTTTATTTTTTATTATGCGAAATGGAATGAATGCTGGTTGTAGATGGTGTGCGTGCATTCCGAGGTGTTATGGGGACACGAGATGTTTGACTCATCCAGCTGCCTGCCATTATAGTTGTCCAGCTGTGCTGCCTCCCAGCGGAGTCTTTTACGTGCCTATCCTGCCTTACATACTTTTTGTGAGGCATGGTTATACATGCTGAAAAGCATACTCGTGCTTATGTGTTTTAATTTTTTTAATCACGTGTTTAATCAGGTATGGTTGGGTGTGTTTTTAGGAGAGGAACGGTGATGATGTTATTAGATGCGCGGTCGTTGTAGCAGGAGAGGCATGGTCGATACGTCGGAGGAGGCAAATTGACGGGAGGCATGATGGTTCCTAATGAGAGGCACTTTTGCATCTGGAATGGAGCCACGGTTCGTGAATCTGTTATTGCAAAAAAATCAAGTAGTCGTTGACCCAGGGAGCCACTGCTTTTATGTACGTTGGGTTCAGGCGGGAATATGTATGATAGCGCACAGTTATCTCTATGTCAGAAGCATGGACGTGCTTTTGTTTTGGCAAGGTTTTCGATGGTACGCAGGCATATAGATGCAGGTCCATTGATATCACTGAGGTTTGTCTTTAAGCAAAGTGGAGGCACGCATGTGGCTTTTGTGCTGGCCAAACCGTGCTTCTAATTTGGTTCACTCCCCGTGTAGTATTTGTACGACAGGGTCATCTAGTTTGCCTCCTCTCATTGTTCTCTCGGTCAAAAGATGTGCTGGTGACCGATGGGATGGCTATTTGTTGTTAGTATTCATTGTGCCAGGTACCGTGCTAGAGTTAACCTAGAGGCTCCTCGATTATAGCATGGCAGCCGTGAATTTTGAAGTGCATGGTTTCATAAGCTGCAGAAGCACAACCGTCCATTCACACCGTCCCCGATGCAATTTAATGGGTGCATGGTAACTGAGTCGTCTCTCCCCAAGGTTAAGTAGTGGTCTATTCCGGGAGGTTATCGCGTCTTATTCTCTCTAGAGAAGTGCAGGTAGCTCCCATCATCCTCGCCTCGTACGAGAAGCACAGTCAGACTCCATTGTCTTGTTACCCTCTTTTCCATGGATGACTTCAGGAACACTACTGAGCGTCTCTTTATAGATGCCGATGGTAATACCAGGCTCGAGGTGTTGTACATCAACGAGCCCTACAAGGTGGAGGAGATTCTTTCTCTTTATGAGGAATGGCTGCGTGAGGACAGGTACAAGTTTGTTGGTCTTGATATGGAGTACACACGAGAGGATTATTTTGATCATAGTAGAAAAGTCGCCGTCATGCAACTGGCGATGCGCAAGCATGTTCTTGTCTATCACTTGTGCAAGGCCAGGACGGAGTGCGCTCCTCTAAAGGATTTCCTTCGTAACAAAGGTATCATTTTCGCTAGTGTCAACGTCAGGAACGATAGGAATGTTCTCGCAAACAGTTTCCTCAAAATCCCAAGAGAGTGTCACATCGATCTTCAAGAGGAGCTCATGATCAAAGGAGGCAATCTAAGGGATTCCATGGCAGATTTGGCAGGAGCCATCATAAACAAATCTTACTTGTGTATGAAGTCATCTTTTCCCCAAGGTCTGCATGACTACTAGGAATGGAAGCCGATTTCCCTTGAACACCTGAAATATGCAGCAATTGTAAGTGAAAACTTCATTTTTTATGATTTTTTGTCGTTATATTTTTGTTTTACTACAACAATAGTACTTTTTCCTCTTTACATATATCTTCATTCTCATCCGTTTTTTGTTTTAGGATGGGTATGTGAGCTACGAGCTCTACCGCCACGTTTTGTCGATGAAGGACATGATGCATCCCCGTTATCTTCCCGAGCGCAGAGGGCATTGATGTTTCGGAGTAGAACTCCAACTGAGTAGAATGGTCACAGTGGACGTTTGTGTGGACGTTTCTGAGCGGAATGGACTCCTGGAAGACTTTCATTTCTTTTTTTGTATAATTAATGAATACTTTTAGTTCAATCCTATGGTGTACCGTTTTGTTATCCAGATCGTGTTTGGCTTGTCTCATGTTATGTGAAAATAATGTTTTTATGTTTTTTCATGTTACAAGTTCATTGTTGATGTTTGCGCGAGTTCATGTACATTTAGGTAACCTGTTGAAGTGGCGCATATGTATTGTTTGGGAGAAGCGCGCTTTGTGTTTGGCTTATATTCAGTGCCGTTTGTTTGTGTTTGAATTGTTGTCTTTTACACGTTCGCACAAGAGAGGCACGTCTGCTAACGTACGAGGCAACATTTCAGTACCCTATCTTTGTGTTCTTTGGGACCGTGCCTTTAGAAGCCCGGCATCCGTGTCTGCGGAGGCTTCACTCCCGTGGCTTCTTTTCTACTATTTCTGTACCTCACGTGACACACGTGATGTCTGTATGTGCTGGTGTCACACGGCAGTTTCTCTTGAGACTGCACAATTGTGGCTCTGCCATCACTCTTTTGTGCATCCAGCTGGTTTATACCTGTGCCTCGAGAACCCCGAGAAGCCGCAATTACGTGACTGTATACGCTTCAATTTCGTGTCTCATGTATGTGCATTTGCCGTCTCAGGCGTCATGCTGGCTGTAACTCTACGTGCCTCTGGTGCAGACGTCCGTCCGTGACGTGACGCATACGTATTGTTTGGGAGAAGCGTGTTTTTTGTTTGGCTTATATTCAGCGCTGTTTGTTTGTGTTTGTATTGTTGTGTTTTACACATTCGCACGAGAGTGGCATGTCTGCTAATGTACAAGGCAACATTTAAGTACCCTGTCTTTGTGTTCTTCGGGACCGTGCCTTTAGAAGCCCGACATCAGTGTCTGTGGAGGCTTCACTCCCGTGGCTTCTTTTCCGCTATTTCTGTACCTCACCTGACACACATGATGTCTGTATGTGCTAGTGTCACACGGTAGTTTCTCTTGAGACTGCACAACCGTGCCTCTGCCATCACTCTTTTGTGCATCCAGCTGGTTTGTACCCGTGCCTCAGGAACTCCGAGAAGCCACAATTGCGTGACTGTATACGCTTCAATTCTGTGTCTCCTGTACGTGCATTTGCGTGTCCCAGGCGTCATGCTGGCTGTGACTCTACGTGCCTCTGGTGCAGACATCCGTCCGTGACGTGACGCATATGTATTGTTTGGGATAAGCATGTTTTTTGTTTGGCTTATATTTAGCGCCGTTTGTTTGTGTTTGTATTGTTGTGTTTTACACATTCGCACGAGAGTGACATGTCTGCTAACGTACGAGGCAACATTTTAGTACCCTGTCTTTGTGTTCTTCGGGACCGTGCCTTTAGAAGCCCAACATCCGTGTCTGTGGAGGCTTCACTCTCATGGCTTCTTTTCCGCTATTTATGTACCTCACGCGACACACATGATGTCTGTATGTGCTGGTGTCACACGACAATTTCTCTTGAGACTGCACAACCGTGCCTTTGCCACCACTCTTTTGTGCATCCAGCTGGTTTGTACCTGTGCCTCGAGAACGCCATTTCCAAAGCCGTGCCTGTGCGCCGAGAAGCCGCAATTCCGTGCCTATATACGATGCAGTTCTGTGCCTCCTGTGCCTGCATTCGCGTTTCTTAGGGGACACACTGGCTGTGACTCTTCGTGCCCGTGGTGGCAGATGCCCGCCCGCGAGGGGATGAGGTGGTTGTTACTCGTCGTGCCTGTGCTTCTACACCTGTGCGTCCGGAGACTTTAAAACTGTGGCTCTCCGACTTGTGCCGTTGATTTGCTTCAAGTATTGATGTATCTCACGTGATAGATGCCATGACTCTCGAACAGAGTGTTCTCACCGGTGCCTCTTCGAGGTCTCTTTTTTGCATTCAGATGATTTGTATCCAGAGGATTTAGGTTGAGACTGAAAAACCAGACGGAAAAGATCACGTGGCTCGCGAAGCCGTTGCATGTGCCTGTAGAGGCTATGTTTCCGTGCCTTTGTTGCCTGCATTGACGTGTTTCTGGCGAGTTTTTGCCTGCATGTGTACGTGCCTGTTGGGATACCGACCGATATCTCCAAAAGTTGTACGCCCGTGCCTGTGGAATAGACATGTATGTGCGTCTTGTGCCTGTATACCCGTGCCTCACATGAAACCAACCTTGACTCTCGAGGGACAGATGGTGTGAATCTAGCTAGATGAGGGACGGATGAGTTCTGGCCTTCGGATCTAAGGTGTACGGCAGGCTGTTCGTTTGCTTCATTGGATTCTTCCGTCAGTGGTCTTTGTTCAAAGGAGGAATTGATGACCGATGTGGTGGCTGTTCGATGTGACTATTCAGTGTGTCAGTTATCGTAAAATAAAGTTAGAGGCTCCTCGGTTTCTCCGCGGTATCAATTATTTGTGCACAGCCGTGACTTTAGGAAGTGCATGGTTCCATGAGCTTCAGAAGCATAACCGTCTATACGCTGCTCCTAGTTCACACGTTAATGCGTATGGTAACCCAAACGTCCCTCGCCAAGGTTAAATATTGGCCGTGTTTGTGAGGTCTCCATGTTGTATTGTAGCCGCAGAACATCAGGCAGTTCCCACCCTCCTTACCACTCCCTAACCTTGTCGCAGGGTCTCAGGAGTCTCCATTGGCACCTTGCTGCTTGCTGCCATGGACGACTTTTTGAACACCACCGAGTACCATCCGATAGTTGCCGATGGTAACACGAAGCTCAACGTGTGGTACACCAACGAGCCTGGCAAGGTGGAGGAGATCATTGCCTTGTACGAGGACTGGTTGCGCGAGGAGAAGTACAAGTTTGTTGGTCTCGACATGGAGTTCACACGAAAGGATTGGTATGGGCATAGAAAAGTCGCCGTTATGCAACTGGCTATGCGGAATCATGTTTTGGTCTATCACTTCTGCAAGGCTAGGACGGAGTGCCCTGTCCTGAAGGATTTCCTTGAGAATAGAGGTATAACTTTATCTAGTGTGGGCGTCAGGAATATTAGAGATGCTCCTTTTCAAGATTTCATCAGAATTCCAGAAGGGTATCACGTCGACATCCAAGAGAAGTTCATGATAAAAGGTGGTGAAGAAAGGGATTCCATGGAGGACTTAGCAGGAGCCATCATTGGTGAATCTTACTCCAAGCTGGAGTCCTCCTTTCCAGAACTTCTTCGTCACTACTGGGATTGGAAGCCACTTACCTTTGATCACCTGAAATATGGAGCTACTGTAAGTGAAGATTTCATTTTTGTTAGTTTCTGCCTTTGTTGCAAGAACAATACGTTTTTATTTTTTTGTATATTGATGTTTTCATTTGCTTTTCCTTTAGGAAGGGTATGTGAGCTATGAGCTGTACTGCCGGTTTCTGTCGATGAGGGACATCCTGCATCGTCGTTGTCTTCCTGATGTCAGATGGCGAGGACCTTTCTGAGGATTGTGTTATGAATTGGTTATTTGATAGTTATTGTATTGGGTAATATTACATTGACTGATGAATTTGTAATTCTGGTGGTTTTATTTTGAACCAGATGGAGTTGAATGGTTTGGAAATTTAAGTTCATTTTCGTTCCATCATGTTTTTCTTGACTGGGTGCCTTCAAGAATATTTTCCTCTATGATTTCTTGCTATTCGTTGGTATAAGTTGAGATGTATTAAGAGGACCACTCAGATGTGCACTTTTGTGAATGTAGGCAGCGCACGGCCATCTTCTCAGGGATGCATTGTTTTTGTTTTAGGCAAGGCATGCTCTGGTGTTATTAGTTTGCTAGCTGCTTCAGTTTTTCTCTCAATATGGTCACACTGACAGGTAGGGGCGTCACTTTCACTTTGTGTTCGTAGTGTGTTTGGCACGGTTGTTTTTATAACGAATATACAGTTGTGGTTGTGTGTTTGAAACGTTTTTATGCAGAGCTTGGGTGTGTTTAAGATTCTTCAGATTTTCTCACTGTGCTGCCTTTTTCAATATATGTTGTCTATTTTGGGGACGATAATCTAGTGTGAGAGTTGCTGTGGGAGTATTGTGTTAGTGACGGTTGCGTTTCTGTATTCCAAGTATTGTGGTGGTGCTTTGATTTTGAAAGGCATTGCCGTGAAGGTATTGGATGCATTGTCATATGTTTGGCAGAGGCATTATCCTTCCTTTGGGTACTAAATTCGGAGAGGCACTGCGTTATGTTAGTATGAGTCACTGTCATGGTTGTATGTTCTGTAATATTTCTAGTTAGTCTGGCTAGTGAATTCACGTCTGTCTAGTTAGTGGAGGCATGTCCTATGTTATGTTGAGTCAGAGTTGTGTGTGTCATTCGCAAATGCTTTCTCTGGCATGTTTGTTCGGAGAGGCACATATACGCTGTTATTCAAAGGCACGGTCGTGTCTTTGTTTCGAAACGTTTGCTTTCACTTACTTGCTGAGAGAGACTCGTCGGTGAAACTTGTGAGGTCACGAACCTTTTTCGGTTGAAGTCACAGTCGTGCTTCCATGACTCGTTGGCTTGGTAGAGGGACCGGTGTTAAGCTATCGAGGGGACGGTCCTGTGTTAACTGGTGGCGCACTTGTGTGTGTCAGGTTAGTTGTCCGTGTTAAGAGTGGCACGTTCTACATGGATAAGAGGCACGACAGTGCCTCTATGACCAGCATTACTGGAGGTGAGTCATTTAGCTCCTTCGTCAGATGCTTACGAATCGATAGTGTTTTTCCTCTGTGTTCCAATTGTTTCTTTTTTATGTCTAGTCAAAGTGAGTGGTGTTCTAGTGCAAGGAATTGATGTCTTGAATATGATCTTTACAACTTTTCTAAAAAATATGATTTATATTTTCGAAAAAATACGATGTCAGGAATTTAAGACTTGACCATTTGAATGCACAGCTTTGGTTAATGGGATCCATATCAGATATCTTGGACCGACACAAAAATAGCTGAAACATTTTTGTGATTACATGAGTCGATATGGCTGAAACAATGTTCGGATGTCTCCATCTAAATTAAGGCACATTTAAGCAGTAGTCATCTTCTTCCAACTCTTCGTCTTTCGCGCCGGATGTTGTGTTTGTTGAGTACGATGCTCAGTGCCTCAAATACATGGCCTGTGTTGTAGTTTGATGTTATCATTTTGAAAGTTAGTTGTTCTCTCATCGGTTTCACATGGATCTGCAAAACAAATGAGCGCACAAACTAATAAAATTTATTGTAAAACTTAATGTTCAGCTGGCTTGGATGAACGTATGTTGATGTGTTGTCAATGAGAGTGAACTTACATTATTGATAAAAATGAATTATTATTGAAATTAATGAGGGGCATCAAATGCATGGTGTAAATAGCACTGTCATCCCTGAAATTTGAGAGCATTATGTTATTGGTTAGAAGGTGGACAGTAGATATGGGATATGTAGTGGAACAAAAAAAATGCATGGTGTAAATGAGGTAGAGCTACAGTTAAAAGAAACTCACTCTCTGTCTGAGTTACATACACTCTGCACAGGTTTGACATGAAAGGAGGCCATTGTGTGAGGATAGTTGTTGTAAGCAGAATGGTAAGCTCTCTTGAAGTTTTCGATGACAATGTCTGAGTGTTCTTTTATACCGTCGCAATTGATATAAGGACACAGAATTTCAAAGCGACGCATTGCAAGATTCACGATTATGAGGTAGATAAAATTTGTGTTTCTTTCTCACAGGTATTAAGACCTAAAGTAATTAACGGGAAGTTATATCATTGTAACAAGAAAATCTGGTAGACGAACACTAGATAGATTGAGTGAGTAGGGTGAACTCACGATGTTGCATTTGTTTGGCAGCCTGAACCCAATAGTTTTTTCTGCAATTTATTCCTTGAGTAGTTCAGTGCTTGCTCCTAGAACTTGAAATTTATCCTGCAGTAAATTGAAGCTGCGTCACTCAGTTTGCTAGTAGTAGTAAATGTGGTTTGTTATTATTATTTATTGTCAGGACCCCGACTCAATGCCACATAGATCTAGCATGTAACACTTCATATCACTTTGCGGCCTCACGCACGGTATTCCCACGGGTGTCGCCTTACCTTTACCCGGGACCGTTTGCGCCTTTTGCACACGTATATGACAGTGTCGCTAGCATCCATATGATAAGGAGCCCGGGCTGACATGGCTAGTCGTAAACCCAAAGTGGCACAAACTTACAGGGACAGGCATCCATGACCCAGCATCGAACGTGTCGGTCATCAGCGAGTGAATCCAGGCTGTAGCACTGGGCTAGCAGGACTCCGGTGAACCGGGCTGTAGCGGGCTAACAGGACTCCGGTATTCATCGCGTGACATTTCCCCGAAGGGACAGACACAGGAACGAAGAAGGACACATGCCGGCCATCCTAAGTGTTCCGGAGCAGTAGCAAGCTACCATGGCTCGGTGGAAACACTAGGAGACATTTCCCGGTAAGAGAGGCTACTAAAGATAAACAACTAGATGGTCAGATCCCACACATACCAAGCATTTCAATAGCATACACACAATATGCTCGATATGTGCAAATACAACATGGCATCACAACATGACTCTACGACTCAAGTAATTTATTCAATAGGCTCCGAGGAGCGAGATATTACAATCATGGGTCTCATGACCCAACAATCAGAGCATACAAGTCAAAGCACAAGCGGAAGCTATCATGTCTGAGTACAAACATCTATAAATGAAAAAAAAGGCTGAGAAGCCTGACTATCTATCAGATCCTGCCGAGGGCACAAGATCGTAGCTGAGGTATCAAGCTAAACGTCGAAGTCCAAGCGGAACTACTAGTGAGACTGAAGTCTCTCTGCAAAAACATAAGATAGGCAAACGTGAGTACAAATGTACCCAGCAAGACTTACATCAGATCTATCTACACATGCATCATTATCAACAAAGGGGATGGTGGAGTTTGACTGCAGCAAGCCAGCTTTGACTCGGTGGCTATCCTAAACTACGACTGCAATGTAACTCTTTTGAGGTGGCGCACACGAGTCCACATATTCACCATATCAATACACCACTATGGAACCGCTCCCGTCTCCCTACGAGAACGCCATCCATAGCACTCACGCTTATCTTGTGTATTTTAGAGTATCCACTTTCACTTGTCTATGAACTGATATAAGCAACCCAGAAGTCCTTTTCCGCGGACACGGCTATTCGAATAGATGATGTTAACCCTGCAGGGGTGTACTTCTTCATACATGTTTCCACCACTTAGCGTCTGCACACGACATGTGCTCGGCAGACTTCAAGCGAAAGCCGACGTGGGTGTAGACCACGACCTACCTAAACACTCAAGTCTCTAGTCCAGGTTTATCGCCTATTCGGGTTCCATCCATGAGGAGATCCGGCCGGAGTTTTGCTCACAGCCCCAAACAATGTGAACAGGGTTCCCGAGATACCAAACGGGCATCCGGTACACCGTGCCACGTACCTACCGCATCACAGCCCACCCCTACGGTCAGCGCTGTCCACGGCCTCCAGTAAGCTACAAACACCAGAAACTACTTGCAACTCCTGGACAGAGGACTAGGGTGAATAAGAAGTCGAGCGGGGTCATATTTCAGGGCCCAATGTATGGTAGTAGCTGAATCATGGATCACAAACACAGAACTCAGTTCCTGAGGACAGCTGCAATGAGACAACCCACCATGTACTCCTACATGGCCTCTCACCGCTACCTTTACCAAATCGTGTTCACACACCTAGCTCACACACAGTAGGACATGTTCACACACCTCTGATTCATCCCCGATGAATCAGACCTGACTCAACTCTAAGCAGTAGCAGGCATGACAAACAAACATGAATGAGTAGGCACATCAGGGCTCAAACAACTCCTACTCATTCTAGTGGGTTTCATCTATTTACTGTGGCAATGACAGGTCATGCAAAGGATAAAGGGGTTCAGCTACCGCAGCAAGTAACAGATGAATCGGTGTTGTCCTAATGCAGTAAAAGAGAGCAGGAGCGAGAGAGTAGGATTGTATCGGAATGAACAAGGGGGTTTTGCTTGCCTGGCACTTCTGAAGATAGCATTGAGTCTTCATCAGTGTCAACGATCACATCATCGGTATCACGTCTATCGCGAGGGGACAATTACCGGCAACATAGAAGGGAACACAATCAATGCAATGCACCATATGATGCATGATCATGACATGGCAAAATGAATGTGTTTTGGGCTAATGCATCTAAAACCAGATTAAATGAAGTTGGTTTGAATCCAAGATTCAAATTCAAACTCCATATGTGGTTATTTAAATGTCATTCACTTCATTTGCCCTAAACAGTAGTGATAAGTTGTTCTAACATGCATGTAAATGGTACAGATGGATTCCTTGAATTTTTCTGATAATTTTTCATATATAATTTATTTAATTTGGAGTTACGGTTAATTTTCTATGATTTATAGAAGTTTTAGCTATTTTCTGAAATTATTAAATCATTTAAGATTTATTTAAATTCCAGAATGGAATTATTGCGTCATCATGACCTCATAGTGACGTCAGCAGGTCAACGGGCGCCGTCCAGGTCAAACTGACCTGTGGGACCCATATGTCAGCGTCACAGGTTAAACAGGGGGGGTTTAGTTTAGTTTTAATTAAAGATTAGGGCACTAGGGCCCACATGTCAGTGTCAGCAGGGGGGGTAATTAAATTAAAATAAACTAAACTAGTTATCAGGGGGGGCTGGCCCCACCTGTCATCGACCCAGGGGGGGTCAAACCCCTGGTCAACAGGGCCTAACCCACCGGCGTCTAGCCGCCGGCAACGACCAGACGCGGCGGAGGCTCGGGAATCGCCCACAGGGCACGGTTTAGGGCGCGGATGGGTCCTACGGCGAGCTGGGACTCGTGCGCATCCAGCGGTGGCGGCGAATGGAGCTGGGGTGGCCCGAAGCGACGGCAACTACGACGACGGCGGCGGCCGGAGTTCGGGCGACCACGGGTTTGATGCTGCAGAGAGCAAGCGGGCTAGTTTTTGCGCTAGGCATGCTCTATGGGAAACTACGAACGCGCAGGGCTCGCCGGGGTGACCAAATGGTCACCGGAGCTACGCCGGCGGCGAGCTCGGCGGAGGTGAGCTTCGGCCATGGCGGAATCGGTGCTAGAGGACGCGCTAGAGGAACGGAACAGGGGGGAAATGGAGAGGAGCTCACGTAGGGACTAGCAGAGTCGACGACGAGGTCGGGGAAGCTCTGGACGACGCGAATTTACGGCGGCGATCTCCGGGCACCGGAGATGAAGACGACGACGTTGGCGACGAAGCAAAGCCCTCCGGCTCGTTTCCTTCGGCTTGGGGATGTGGTGCTCGATTGCGGAGCTGCTGGGCACGGTCACGGGACGAGAGGTGGTCGGTGGTCATAGCTACGGCGAGCGGCGCTCTCAGGTGCGTTCAGTGACGAGAGGGAGGGAGAGCAGAGGAGGAGGAGGGGGTCCAGAGAGCGAGGGAGAAGTGAGAGGGGGTCGGGGGCTGCGTGGCATCGCGGGAGGAACCAGGGGAGGAGGAGGCAGCCAGGCAGGGAGGAGGTGGCCGGGGCGCGTGGCCGCGCGCGCCGGGCGCGTGCCCGTCCTCCTGGCAGAGGAGGAAGGCGACAGGGGAGGGAGGCGGCGGTGGGCTGGGCCAGCGGGAGGAGCTGGCCAGCTGGGCCGGCTATAGGTAAGTGGCCCAGGTAGGCTTCTGTTCTTTTTATTTTTTTCTTCTGTTTTGTTTTATTTAATTTATTTTGCCACTGTTTTGAATTTAAAATAATTCAAACAATGCCAAAAACTCCTCTGAATATTTTATATTGCTAAATGGACTTTTCCAAAAGCTTATAAAATATATCAGGGGTATTTGAAATTATATTCTAATTATATGAATATAATTCAAATTCAAATAGCTAATGAATTAAATCAAAAGTCCCAAAAATAATTCCTTAAAAATGTTCAATATTTTGGTTGGGACCAGAACCCTTACCAAAAATTATCAAACATTTAAGAAGAGCATTTTGGAGCAATGAATGAGATTTCTAGGGTTTTTGCCCCTCTTTTATTTAAGTTTTTGAGGCTTCCAAAATTCCCTCAGTTCAAATTTTCAGAATTTAAACATGATGCACACATGAGCTAGCCTAGAGCACTACCAGCAGCTAGGGATGTGACAACTCACCCCCACTAAACAAGAATCTCGTCTCGAGATTCAAGCGTAGGGTAAGATGAAGGGGAAACGCAAACTAGTATAATCTTCACGATCCAGGTTGCACTTCAAATGAACGTTGATTCGTTCACCATCATTGTCTCGAAGTCTTGCTCTGAGAACTCCAGCTAACATGACAAAAAGAGAGGAAAGGAAAACCCTAAAGGAATCGTTCCTCTCGAGGGTCGAACAACTCAGGATTAACTCTCGGAATAAGACATAGCAACATCTCTTGAGCTGAGAGACGAAGCACACACCCATAGGAATGGAGTGAAGCAGATGACAAGGTTTCACTAGGTAGACAACAATGCCACACCTAAGAAGGTGGTAAACGATTGTCAACGTAGCGAGGAGTTGAGTTGCCATGATACCACGACGAAACATCCTGGAGGAGGGTGATTCGTAGATTATTACCCTAAGTGGCAAAAAGAATTACTTTTGATTCAAGGATCATTGAAACTCTTCATACCAGCTTAAGGCAAATCATAATCGATCATTTAGAGGGGTTCGGTAGAATGGCATACTCGGACTTGGATGATGTGGATTACCTTGTTGAAGACAACGTAATGGATGAATTTGCTTATCACCGGAGATGGAAGAGACCCATGGTAGAATGGCACATTGGCGGTGCAAGCTAGGAACAAAATGCAAATGCTGGGAATGATTCTGGTAACTGGGAAAGAACCCAACAACAGAGAGTGAATTCACTGTTTGAAAAGATCATAGCATTGCCGAGGAAACTAAGAGCAAACCCAGTTAGTGCTGATGATAACACCTAGCGCTTGTGCGTGCTCTCAAGAACTTGAGCATTTCCATATTCATCAAGGTTTTACCAACATCCGTGTCAAGGATCCTGGCAACACAACATACCACCATGATGAACAACGATGGACGATGCAGATGCAAAGGAAGATAACACCTTCTCAGATTTCACCTTAGCGAGGCCAAGGAAATAAAAATCTGGATGATCGACCGAGAGACATTTAGCACTCCGCTTCTAATGTTCTCCTTGATGTGCTAGTGTAACCCATTCATAGATATGGTTTGATATCTAGAACATCAAGTAAAAAGGTCGGACTTCGGGATCTCAAAATCCATAGGGGCAACTAGGGAGTAAATCCTACGAAATCCCTATGGGGAGGTGGCCAACTTCCTCAATCAAGATATTATAATAATAGGTCTTCCGGTTGGGTGTGTTGGCCACGACATCCACTTTACCAGTTATCGAGGGACCAATATTATAGTTCTTGGAAAATGTTCCAACCATCATATCTGCCTGAGATTCAGATCTGGTTGGTGTTAGGATATTCCAGACTCATCGAGTCTAGGAAGAAAAATGAAAGTTTGCAACACAATTCGACGAGATGACGTTGCGAGATTCTCGGGGAATGAACTACGATAGCAAGCTCCAAAACATGAGCTGGTTCTGCTACGCACGTGTGAACATGTTGTCTCAGACAAACATGATCACATGGTAGTCTTACAATAAAACACTACCGAGTTCTGGTTGGGAACCATCACCGTGGATAACGAAGTCCTTGCATAAGTCATATGATTAGCTCTTATGAAGGAACTTCTTCTCCTTGAACAAATCAATCAGTGGCTTGGTGTGCTCGGGACACATATGGAATGAAGGTTGCAAGTCTCCAGACCACAGAATACTTCGCACGTGTGCATGACTGATTTGGGATGATTCCAAGGAAACAAAACAATCTTCCTCGAATTCATGGTGGCAACTTGCATCATATGCACATGAATTAGGGGAAGTCACTACTTTCATCCAAACATATGCTTCATGAACGAAACATGAAGAAATGCTTACACAAGTTTCCAACACTAGGTTGATGTTCAACATGATTCATGGGGGGGAGACAAAATGCTACTGATGGGCTCAACAACAACTCATCGGAATTTCCATATCACTGGACTTCCACCATCATGTGAACACGGTGATAGCATTGGTCAGACCAAAGATGTAATGGTGTATGCTCGAGGGATCAACCACGAGTAGGACGACATTACGAGCATCGTTGGTACTGATTTGATTTGACGATAGCCCACACTCAAATCAAGGAATTGATAAGACAATAGGTCCAGCAACTGATCACAGGGACCAGTCGATGAAGATATCATCTTCTTTCAACACACACTACACAAGATTATCCCTTTGGAACGAACTAAGTCAGGCAAGCTTTTATCTTCCAACTCTCCAAGTTGTCGTTTAGCTTAACCAACTAGCTCAGGGGTATCCAACACGGATTCTTGGAGAAAGGGTGGTTTACAATAAACCAACTTGATCACGAGCTCAACATAGCGGTCAGGTGACAACCTGGTAGTACTTCCGAGAAGATCTTCGGAAAATCACGAACCACCGATATGTTACTAAGCTCGAGAACAATCTTGCTTTTCAGGGCAAGATGATATGATCAAATGAGCGAGGACTTGACAAGATCCTAACTCATCAATCGAAGGGTGCACCGAAATAAGGACTAGGTAGCACGATCAGTCTTAGAAGGATGATTCAAAAACCAACACGCTAAGAATGAAATTATTGTCCTTTAACTACCAAGCAACAAGGTTGCTAGGAGTATTGATTTCACACATCACAATTCATTTGTCGGTATTCCGGTTGCATCAACACGAAGACCGATGAATGACTAATGATGGTGAGAAGTATCACTTCGTCAAAATTCATGAGAGTTGGTGCAATTCTCATGACAATTCTGACATAAAGGGGGTAATACTCCAAGGTAGAACAGAACCAAAAGCTGGATTGGCATTTGATCTGCGGAATACAACTGCTTTGACCCAATCCTAGATATGGATGAGGTACTGGAGTTTGTTTCTCCTAGTCATTCCGGAATAGAATGGCTTGACAGACCACTAGAGTAATAGGCATCGATGAACGAATGCACACATAATCTTGACTATCAATTGATAGACGAGGGTCAGAATGCAACTAAAGAGAACAACTCAAAGGAACATATAATTTTCTGAGTTGTGGATGCATAGATTAGTATGTCGAACCAAGTTCAACATATTTCTTCCGGATAACCCATGCAGAAAGGTAGAACTGGCAGAGTCACGATTTATGAATGGAGAACTCATCAAAAATAATCCTGTTGTGATATTTCAGTTCAACGAGGAACTTCTGCCATAAGTAGTTCATGGTATTTGGAAGAAGAAGACACCACGGACTTCAAGGACTATCGCAAAGGTTACTAATATCCTAAAGGAACTAGCAACACTATCAACATGATGTAAGTAGAGTGAATCTCGGGTTCAAACCCAGGAGTAGATTACCTACTAACTATGTGGCATCACGGGATGCTTTCGAGAATAAAAGCCAGAATCATCACACTGGGACACAAATCATGGCTAAATTACTAGATGATCCCCTAAGACACCTAGGGTCATAATAATATCTCCAACATAAAAGTCAAGGCAATAGAATACCTCAACTCAACAATTAGTGTGATTAATCTGGCCCATGGGCACATTGAAACGGAAAGAAAAGATCTGCAATTGCATCAGACTACTTAGAAACCTGGGATGACTCGGACAGCATAACGGCTGTAAATGCTCAGAAAAGATTTGAGACATTCACAAAAATGGTGGCATAACCACTCAGAAGCACAATATCACGGTTTCGAGATCAACAATTAACATACGGAAGCAGTAAAAACTGAACAGAGGCTTAAGTCCAAAAATCTTATAAGTCTACGGATTAGTAACACGTGATCCTAATAGAAAGAGGAGAAAGCCTAGTTCCTTAACCCCGCAGGAAAGATAAGATGACTCAGATCAGAAGGGCATGAGGTATAAGGAGTAAAAGAGCCTTACGTTCCATCCCACAATCAATTCCCTTATATAACTAAAGAATTTCTAGACTCAACTTCGACCAGTTTGGCTTGGTAGTCCTACAGGCAGTCAAGCTCTGATACCAACGCTGTGAGGACCCCGACTCAATGCCACATAGATCTAGCATGTAACACTTCATATCACTTTGCGGCCTCACGCACGGTATTCCCACGGGTGTCGCCTTACCTTTACCCGGGACCGTTTGCGCCTTTTGGCACACGTATATGACAGTGTCGCTAGCATCCATATGATAAGGAGCCCGGGCTGACATGGCTAGTCGTAAACCCAAAGTGGCACAAACTTACAGGGACAGGCATCCATGACCCAGCATCGAACGTGTCGGTCATCAGCGAGTGAATCCAGGCTGTAGCACTGGGCTAGCAGGACTCCGGTGAACCGGGCTGTAGCGGGCTAACAGGACTCCGGTATTCATCGCGTGACATTTCCCCGAAGGGACAGACACAGGAACGAAGAAGGACACATGCCGGCCAGCCTAAGTGTTCCGGAGCAGTAGCAAGCTACCATGGCTCGGTGGAAACACTAGGAGACATTTCCCGGTAAGAGAGGCTACTAAAGATAAACAACTAGATGGTCAGATCCCACACATACCAAGCATTTCAATAGCATACACACAATATGCTCGATATGTGCAAATACAACATGGCATCACAACATGACTCTACGACTCAAGTAATTTATTCAATAGGCTCCGAGGAGCGAGATATTACAATCATGGGTCTCATGACCCAACAATCAGAGCATACAAGTCAAAGCACAAGCGGAAGCTATCATGTCTGAGTACAAACATCTATAAATGAAAAAAAAGGCTGAGAAGCCTGACTATCTATCAGATCCTGCCGAGGGCACAAGATCGTAGCTGAGGTATCAAGCTAAACGTCGAAGTCCAAGCGGAACTACTAGTGAGACTGAAGTCTCTCTGCAAAAACATAAGATAGGCAAACGTGAGTACAAATGTACCCAGCAAGACTTACATCAGATCTATCTACACATGCATCATTATCAACAAAGGGGATGGTGGAGTTTGACTGCAGCAAGCCAGCTTTGACTCGGTGGCTATCCTAAACTACGACTGCAATGTAACTCTTTTGAGGTGGCGCACACGAGTCCACATATTCACCATATCAATACACCACTATGGAACCGCTCCCGTCTCCCTACGAGAACGCCATCCATAGCACTCACGCTTATCTTGCGCATTTTAAAGTATCCACTTTTCACTTGTCTATGAACTGATATAAGCAACCCAGAAGTCCTTTTCCGCGGACACGGCTATTCGAATAGTTGATGTTAACCCTGCAGGGGTGTACTTCTTCATACATGTTTCCACCACTTAGCGTCTGCACACGACATGTGCTCGGCAGACTTCAAGCGAAAGCCGACGTGGGTGTAGACCACGACCTACCTAAACACTCAAGTCTCTAGTCCAGGTTTATCGCCTATTCGGGTTCCATCCATGAGGAGATCCAGCCGGAGTTTCGCTCACAGCCCCAAACGATGTGAACAGGGTTCCCGAGATACCAAACGGGCATCCGGTACACCGTGCCACGTACCTACCGCATCACAGCCCACCCCTACGGTCAGCGCTGTCCACGGCCTCCAGTAAGCTACAAACACCAGAAACTACTTGCAACTCCTGGACAGAGGACTAGGGTGAATAAGAAGTCGAGCGGGGTCATATTTCAGGGCCCAATGTATGGTAGTAACTGAATCATGGATCACAAACACAGAACTCAGTTCCTGAGGACGGCTTCAATGAGACAACCCACCATGTACTCCTACATGGCCTCTCACCGACACCTTTTACCAAATCGTGTTCACACACTTAGCTCACACACAGTAGGACATGTTCACACACCTCTGATTCATCCCGGATGAATCAGACCTGACACAACTCTAAGCAGTAGCAGGCATGACAATAAGCATGAATGAGTAGGCACAACAGGGCTCAAACAACTCCTACTCATGCTAGTGGGTTTCATCTATTTACTGTGGCAATGAGAGGTCATGCAGAGGATAAAGGGGTTCAGCTACCGCAGCAAGTAACAGATGAATCGTTGTTGTCCTAATGCAGTAAAAGAGAGCAGGAGCGAGAGAGTGGGATTGTATCGGAATGAACAAGGGGGTTTTGCTTGCCTGGCACTTCTGAAGATAGCATTGAGTCTTCATCAGTGTCAACGATCACATCATCGGTATCACGTCTATCGCGAGGGGACAATTACCGGCAACATAGAAGGGAACACAATCAATGCAATGCACCATATGATGCATGATCATGACATGGCAAAATGAATGTGTTTTGGGCTAATGCATCTAAAACCAGATTAAATGAAGTTGGTTTGAATCCAAGATTCAAATTCAAACTCCATATGTGGTTATTTAAATGTTATTCACTTCATTTGCCCTAAACAGTAGTGATAAGTTGTTCTAACATGCATGTAAATGGTACAGATGGATTCCTTGAATTTTTCTGATAATTTTTCATATATAATTTATTTAATTTGGAGTTATGGTTAATTTTCTATGATTTATAGAAGTTTTAGCTATTTTCTGAAATTATTAAATCATTTAAGATTTATTTAAATTCCAGAAAGGAATTATTGCGTCATCATGACCTCATAGTGACGTCAGCAGGTCAACGGGCGCCGTCCAGGTCAAACTGACCTGTGGGACCCATATGTCAGCGTCACAGGTTAAACAGGGGGGTTTAGTTTAGTTTTAATTAAAGATTAGGGCACTAGGGCCCACATGTCAGTGTCAGCAGGGGGGTAATTAAATTAAAATAAACTAAACTAGTTATCAGGGGGGCTGGCCCCACCTGTCATCGACCCAGGGGGGGTCAAACCCCTGGTCAACAGGGCCTAACCCACCGGCGTCTAGCCGCCGGCAACGACCAGACGCGGCGGAGGCTCGGGAATCGCCCACAGGGCACGGTTTAGGGCGCGGATGGGTCCTATGGCGAGCTGGGACTCGTGCGCATCCAGCAGTGGCAGCGAATGGAGCTGGGGTGGCCCGAAGCAACGGCAACTACGACGACGGCGGCGGCCGGAGTTCGGGCGACCACGGGTTTGATGCTGCAGAGAGCAAGCGGGCTAGTTTTTGCGCTAGGCATGCTCTATGGGAAACTACGAACGCGCAGGGCTCGCCGGGGTGACCAAATGGTCACCGGAGCTACGCCGGCGGCGAGCTCGGCGGAGGTGAGCTTCGGCCATGGCGGAATCGGTGCTAGAGGACGCGCTAGAGGAAGGGAACAGGGGGGAAATGGAGAGGAGCTCACGTAGGGACTAGCAGAGTCGACGACGAGGTCGGGGAAGCTTTGGACGACGCGAATTTACGGCGGCGATCTCCGGGCACCGGAGATGAAGACGACGACGTTGGCGACTAAGCAAAGCCCTCCGGCTCGTTTCCTTCGGCTTGGGGATGTGTTGCTCGATTGCGGAGCTGCTGGGCACGGTCACGGGACGAGAGGTGGTCGGTGGTCATAGCTACGGCGAGCGGCGCTCTCAGGTGCGTTCGGTCACGAGAGGGAGGGAGAGCAGAGGAGGAGGAGGGGGTCCAGAGAGCGAGGGAGAAGTGAGAGGGGGTCGGGGGCTGCGTGGCGTCGCGGGAGGAACCAGGGGAGGAGGAGGCAGCCAGGCAGGGAGGAGGTGGCCGGGGCGCGTGGCCGTGCGCGCCGGGCGCGTGCCCGTCCTCCTGGCAGAGGAGGAAGGCGACAGGGGAGGGAGGCGGCGGTGGGCTGGGCCAGCGGGAGGAGCTGGCCAGCTGGGCCGGCTACAGGTAAGTGGCCCAGGTAGGCTTCTATTCTTTTTATTTTTTTCTTCTGTTTTGTTTTATTTAATTTATTTTGCCACTGTTTTGAATTTAAAATAATTCAAACAATGCCAAAAACTCCTCTGAATATTTTATATTGCTAAATGGACTTTTCCAAAAGCTTATAAAATATATCAGGGGTATTTGAAATTATATTCTAATTATATGAATATAATTCAAATTCAAATAGCTAATGAATTAAATCCAAAGTCCCAAAAATAATTCCTTAAAAATGTTCAATATTTTGGTTGGGACCAGAACCCTTACCAAAAATTATCAAACATTTAAGAAGAGCATTTTGGAGCAATGAATGAGATTTCTAGGGTTTTTGCCCCTCTTTTATTTAAGTATTTGAGGCTTCCAAAATTCCCTCAGTTCAAATTTTCAGAATTTAAACATGATGCACACATGAGCTAGCCTAGAGCACTACCAGCAGCTAGGGATGTGACATTTATGAGAAGCAAGAACTTACAGAGGCGTCAATGTACATTATATGCTTGTGCACAGATGTTGGCGTTGCGTAGAATTGTTCTTTCATCAGCAACTCTGAGTAAGCATCGACCATGAATGAGTTGATATATCCATATACCTTCATTGACAAACCTAAAGTTCGATGATCGGCCCAACACCGGTCGAAGTATAATATCCTCTTGCTGCCAAAAAAGATAAATGCATTTTAAATCGTATGATTTTATTATTTAACATTAGAGTTGATGAGTATTCAATTGCAATAGTAGAATAATCGAGCTGAAACTCTTTAATTTGAAAGCTTTAGGCAGAATGCATTGCAGTAGTAAAAGAAAGGATCAAAACATTACTGTAAGAGGAAGAACTAATTCATTACCTATCATTTTGACTGATGCCTGGTGTACTGTCGATGATTGTTTCATACACTTCTTTCTCCTGCATTGTAGAATCTCTTATTTCGAAAAGTTGGCAGTGATCTTGATGGCCATTCCCTTGGTGAGTGAATCGAGTCTGTTCTAGCCGAGGATGATGTTAATGAGGCTGGAAGACATGACCACCGGAGTTCATTTGACCATTACTGAGTTGCAGATGACCCTCATTACAATTGTTGTTTCTTTGGACTATTAGGCCTTGTGGTTGGTGCTGCATGGGTAGTTGTAATGTTCTGATAGTTGGATCACCGGTTGAGCTCGAAGGAATATCTGTTGGAAAATGTTGCAGAGGATCGCCAGAATACTGCATGCTGTTGAACTGTTGTTGCAAGGCACTGTAACTTTGCCCACGAGACTCGCTTGTCCGTGGTTGCTGATGGTTCTGCTCTTGAGGTTGGCGTTGCTGGCACCGTGCAGTGCTGTTATTCTGAGCATCATTGTGTTGGGGGTAGTGGGCATTGTGGACAGGGGTTTGTTGGTGGTACTGTTTGTGACTTTGGTTGTTCATTGCATAAGGTGAGTGCTGGCTGCTGTTTGAGCTGCCGTTATTCTGAGCAACAGGACGTCAGTAGTAGTTGTTTTTGAGAGTATGAACTGGTTCGTAGTGTTGGGACAAAGCAGTTGCTGGCAAACTGTCAGACAAGACAGTTTGAGTTAAACCTGTGGAGTATGACGTATCAAAAGTCTGTGAGAGGTGGCTACCGCCTGGCATTGAGCCTGATCTGATGGGCATATGTGGCTCTTCATAGTTAGAAAGGCAAGATCTGGATGACGAGGTTGAACTCTTGGTCAAGTGTGAGATAGTATCAGGTTGGCATTGTTGGGATGCTGCTTGGTTATGAAAGGGTTGCTTCTTCTTTTCTTCAACGACTCTGTCAAGTTGTTCATAGATAGATGGGTCAGACCATATTTCATCATCATCAATGAATCCAGCATCAAGGAGGCCTCTGTGGTTGTCAGCCTGTAGAGACTGATTGGTTGCAGTTTCTGTTGAATTATGTGGAGGCTCCAGTATTCTAACTTTTTTCTTAGGAGGTGTCGTATTATTGTTTCCTGGATCTTCTGACAGCTGTAAGGACCTCTTGTGAGCTGCCATTTGTGTTTCCAGTTCTGGCGGATGTGCGGTTGTGGTAAGAGGGACGCTGTCTGTGGGATCAATATGTGGTTGTTTGGTACATTGTTCATGTTCTTATGCAATGTTATTGTCTTCCGCATCGATAGATGTGGTAGTAATGATTGGAGCATCACTAGTGGATGGAAATGCTTTTCTCGTGTCCAGTACTATGGCAGAACCACTGTCAGAATCAGTGGTGACGGCTACTCTAGGAGCAAGGGAGGAAGTAGCTCTGTTGCGTTCAGTTTCAGCAATCGTCTTCTCATCTCTCAAAATTGAAACAAGATGGACCTTATCTTCTGGCAGTGAAGAAGAATGTTGTTCAGTGACAATGTTTAACTTTTGTGCAGGTTGGGATACAGTCAGGCTCTTTGTGTTGGTTGAAGAATTTTTGTGAGCTCTATCAGAACCGCTGGACCGTGCAGTAATTGGTGACGTTTTCCCAATGTGATGAACAGGTGCTCCAAGTGTATCCGTTGAGATTGGACCAGTTAGCAACTGTTTGTCAACAGCAGAGTGCGAGGTTGATGTTTCTATTGCAGTAAGTTTTGCTGTTTACTCCAAGAGTTTTTCCAGTGCGCTTGTCAGAGAGTTGTGGTCTGCAGATTCTCCAGCAAAATTTTGGGTTTCAATCCGTACAGAACACTCAGACGAATTTTCACATGTCATTATAACTGCCCCACTCTCCAGCATCTCAGACGTTGGCACGAATGGCTCATGAACCGGCAAGCCATCAAGGCAGTTGTGCAGATGGTTATGCACTTTGTCCAGATGAATCTTGGCTTGTTCATCAATGTCCTCTTTGTTGTGGTCAATCTTGTTCACCTCCAGTAGCAGCTTAATCTGAGTTGATGATTTTAGCCGTGAAGATAGGCGAATTTGGGACTGCTCTTTGTCGTATGGATTCTGGGAATCTGGGTCAGGGGTATCGCAGCAACCATTTAAATTTTCCAGGGAGTACGACGTGGCGTGAAGGACATCGGTCGAGCCACTGCTGGAAGAACTTTGACTGCTTGTCGTGCTAGAACTTGGAAGCGTAGAGTATGTTGAAGGGGCTGATGAAAAAGTTTCTTTTTCATTCGAGTTGTCCTGTTGCAAGTTACAATAAACACCCCGGTCTCTGGTCTTGGTTTCTTTTGCACTAAGATCCCTACCAAGTGAAAGGAGCTTCTCTAACTTCTACTCGAGAACTGGTTGAAACAGCGAGAAAAGTTCTGTGTACATTTCATTGATAACTTTTGCAATTTTCACCTTGGCCTGTAATTGAAAAAAAACATCAGAAAATTTTAATACCGGAAATGAAAATTAGTTATTAATACCGAAAATGATTAATATCTTGTGAGCTACTGTATGTTCTGTCAATAATTGCAGAATCACACATGATATGCTGCGGGGAAGCGCAGGTAACAAGGTCCTTGAATCATGGTTAACACATTCCTTGAAAGAGCACACCCGACGTATTGTATGAAGCATGGTTGACCTACCATTGCAGGGAAGCAATGCTATATTGAACACAAAATCACAGCTAACATACTATATAGGAAGAACTTTTATATTTAACACAAAGGATAACTAACGTACTATACGAAACACTTCTATATTTAACACAAAGGCACAACTAACGTCCTGTAGGAAGCACTTCTGGTTGTAGCATAAAAGCACAGCTAAGGTACTATAGGAAGCACTTCTAGTTCTAGCACAAAAGCACAACTAACATACTATAGGAAGCATTTTTACATTTAACACAACAACACAGCTAACGTGCTATAGGAAGCACTCCTATGTTTAACACAAAAGCACAGCTAACGTACTATATAGGAAGCACTTTTATATTTAACACAAAAGGAAAACTAACATACTTTTGGAAGCACTTCTATATTTAACACAAAGGCACAGCTAACGTCCTATAGGAAGCACTTCTGGTTTTAACACAAAAGCACAACTAACGTCCTATATGAAGCACTTCTAGTTTTAGCACAAAAGCACAGGTAAGGTACTATAGGAAGCACTTCTAGTTTTAGCACAAAAGCACAGCTAAGGTACTATAGGAAGCACTTTTGTATTTAAAACAAAAGCACATCTAAAGTAGTATAGGAAGCATTTCTATATTGAACACAAAGGCACGACTAACGTCCTGTAGGAAGCACTTCTGGTTTTAATACAAAAGCACAGCTAACGTACTATAGGAAGCACTTCTAGTTTTAGCACAAAAGCACAACTAAGGTACTATAGGAAGAACTTTTGTATTTAACACAAAAGCACAACTAAGGTACTATAGGAAGCACTTCTATATTTTACACAAAAGCACAGCTAAGGTAGTATAGGAAGCACTTCTATATTAAACACAAAGGCACGATAATGTCCTGTAGGAAGCACTTCTGGTTTTAACACAAAAGCACAGCTAACGTACTATAGGAAACTGTCTGGATGAGCACGAAAGGACAACTAACGTCCTATATGAAGCACTTCTAGTTTTAACACAAAAGCACAACTAATGTACTATAGGAAATTGTCTGGATGAACACAATAGGACATGTATCTTTTTTGTAAAAACTTAGGGAGCATCATTTCAAACATAAAATCAGGTGCAGTAGCTGGAAATCACTTACGGAACAAAGTTTTTCTTGAGGCACAAATTCTTCTATGTAGGATTCTAGTCTGGGACTCATTTGGAAAAATGGCGCCTGAAAGCCAGGGGTGGTTGGAAAGGCGTGCGCCTAATGTCTTTCAACTTCCATGCGGAAAAGGAAACAATTACAGTCAAGTCAAGTTAATACATTCCAGCTAAGTCCTTATGTTGAGTCGAAAACTTCGCCAAAGGAAAATGATGAAAAGTTGACTCACCATGTGTTTCCCGAAAATTCCATCGTCTATTGACAAACTGTCTATGTTAGCATAATTCTTAATGGCCTCTGTGTCCCACATGACAAGTCTTGAAGGAGTGTCAGGTTCCAGGTCCATAATCTTTGTATCCAAGTACTCAAAATACGTTATCTGCAAGTGGAGAAAAGGTAAAAATGAATCATGTTCTTGTAGCTGCTTGTGGGTATAAAGAAATGTACAAAATGGTGAACGAACCACTGGAATCAGGAGGCAGCCACACAGGGCGCCTGTGAATCCTTTGTCCTTGAAGGTCTGGAGTGATGCCACCAGTTTCTCTGTGACAGCATTGGACCAATCATATGATGATATGTTACTTGCTGGTCCTTCTAGAGCGACTAAATAGTCGGTGCTAATGCAGTCATATGTCGTTGGGCATAGAAATACTGATGTTGCAAACATCACGAAAACCCATTGAAACACATCTCCTGTCAGCTCTGGGGTTATGAGATCAGTTAACTCTCTGATGTTTGGAGCATGCCCAACACACCGAGTTTCAGACTTAACCTGACATCTGAATGCTTCTGAGCATTTTCTAGGGATAATCTGCCCGCCAAGTGGAATTCCTAAGATCCGGTGCATGGTGTACAAGTTGATGAGGAATCTGTTTCCACTAGGCAGTATGAAACACCTGGAAGGGCAATCAAAATAGCGGACAAGCCAGCGAATGAAACACCTTGGAAGCTCGCGACAGCACAGATCTAGAAGGTATCCAAATCCAATATCTCTGACAAGCTGCTTTTGTGGTTCTGTTAGCTTTTCACATACAGTAATGAATTTCTGGAAGCTAAGTTTTGTGCTGAACTCTTCTTCATATTCACCCATTGTAACAACTCTGTGGACAAAGATAAGAAATGACCTTTAGCAAATGTATTGTTGAACCACATGATTTTCTGGCAGAAGCTTAGATACAAACGCTGAGTCAGCAAAACAGAGACAAATGTTTAAGCCGTGATTAAAAATACAGCTATAATGAGATGCATTGATTTCCAAAGAAATTTCAACGACACACGCAAGATGCATGATAAAAAACACCTACTTCGAGGCAACAAGTTGCTTCTTTGCCTTGTACTCCTCAACAAGCTTTTTGTGCGCTGCACGTTTTAACTCGATCCTTAGTCTCTCTGTTTCTAGCTGGTCATGAACCATGAAATCTTGGGTGACAATCTGTGTACCATCGACAGACTGGGACTGAGTCTCCGACAGCTGTGGGGTGGAGTCCATCTCATCGAACTCTACATAAGAGGTCACGAGACATCATTGTTACCAGGTCAGCTATGTAAGACAGTTGTTAGTAGTCCATGTGAGACCATCATCAACATCTTGGTCCATGTAAGACGGTTTCTAACTCTGAGTTAGTAACTGCTTTGCAAAAAGGGACATAAGTCCTTTGGATCTCTGCTATAGATTGCAGATCTATACAATCATTTGACCTGTGACCTCATGTTAGGGATCAGGATAGTGAATTTTGACTGCAGTTTCATTGAGCTCTGCAACTAATATAATATGTGGTCACGAGAGTGCTTAAGTTTTGCATGGCTGGAGATACAACTCAACTTAGCAAAACCACGACGCAAGCATGCAGTTGGCATGATTAAAGTGAGGCCAGCTGAGTCCTAATTTTAAATCCATAACCCTTCTGCTGTTAAGACGGTGAAACATTTGAGCACGGACCAGCTCAAGATAATTGGATCCGGAACCGATATTCAAATCGCGCCCCACATGCTGTGTTGCACAGATGTGGTGTGTACGCAGCCCGCGGAATTGCTAGTACCGGTATTTTTTTGTTCAAATGTTGAATTGGTGGCATAATCATGGTGATTATGCAATGGATTACCTGAACAGGAGATCCACGGCGAGTGAGATGAAGGAGACCGATAAATTTTCAGTGACGAGCGAACTCTGCGGAGGGATCAAGATTGGCTTTCCTTTGGAGAGCTAGAATATGCCTCGCCTGTCGCCACCGATGCTAGATGGAGAGAGATCTGGAACTCATCTTGCGGACGACCCCACAAGTTAGTCAAATACTTGGAGGAACTATTTGAGAGCCCACATGTTAGTATGACTTCGAAGTCCACCTACCACATTTTCACACCCGAGATGGAGGTACTCCTCGTAGGACTCATATAAGGCCGACCCCACAAGTTAGTGAGAGACTTAGAGGAATTAGTAACTGAGAGCCCACTTGTGAGTCTTGTCGATGGTCAAGTGAAGCCGACCTACCACATCTCGTCATGCCGAAAAACATGTGCATCTCTCATGCGTACCAAAACTCACCCCACCTATCAGGTTATTCTTCTCCTGCATGCAAAAAAATCGAAGTAGCCTCTCTCTTTCCTTCTCTCTTTCTCTCTCTGTCTCTCTTTCTCTTTTATCTCTCTCCTAGATTCAATATCATTGAAGGAGATCGCTGACAAACTGCAAGGAAGCAGATCCCCCCACAGTTTAGAAAGGTGTGAGTTTCGAACAATCAGCGCATAAGATTCGGCAATCAAAGGTTAGTAGAAATTTATCAACGCACCTTTGCATGGCGATTCCTGATACATGAGATTCAATTCGTGGATGAATTTCTTGTGGTCGGGATTCATAGAATAAAACTGTTTAGTTTTACATTGTAGCTCTTATTTGAGTTTTTTTGTTTTGTGTACTCTCGTCCTTGTAATATGAGCTTGTTACTTTTGTTAGGTTTGAATGGTTATCTTTGTGTTAAGTGTTGCACAAGCAAACTAGCATCAGAGGATCTCACTTTGGCCGAGGTTGTAGTTTAATTAAAAATTAATATATGTATATATTTATATATGTCAATTATATAGAAGTAAAATTATATCTATGTTGCGTGTTAAGTGTAATACGTTAGTAAGAAAGATTGAGATCGACTTTGAAAATTTTCAACACTGATACCGCAGGTTTATAACTTTTTCGGGCAGATGTTCAGGAGTGCGTCATCTGGTCAGGACAACAGGGACCGTCGGTCTTTGAACGACATTGTCAAGGATTATGGGAGGCAGGTAATAGCAAGGCAGTTGAACATTAGGGTTTGGTCTTTTATTTCTGGGACGTTTGCTGTTAAGGTGCCACCACTGATAACACCAATTAGTAGATCATTAAGAACAACAAAAATGATTAATATATCCTGGATGAATGATGTAATATCTGTTTATCTTGTGCATCTAATCTGCAGTTGAGTATTGAGAGGTGGAAGAAAAAAATCACTGCAAAATGAGAAGAAGATCAAGGATGCAGATGCTGTCAAACACGCACATGCCATGCGGGCTGGAGTAATTGGAGTCAAGAGTGAGATACAAGTTCTTGGCAAACGTCCCAACCAGGAGCATGGTGTGCAGCAGACACCTGCGAAGAGGAGCATTCTAAGCAGCAGAGACTCCACTAAGCAGATTGTGCAGGTAATGACGAAAACTTCAAACGCTGGTTTTGAACGTACGTGGAAGTTTTACGTGCTAATTCCTTGTAATACTCGCACGTGCCTCTAATTATTTTTTGGTTTCAAGACACAGTTGTCCACAAAGGTGTAGACGGGAGCCGTGACGCCCCATCGTTTGAAGGCAGTCATAATGAAGAGGTACAGGGTAACATAATTTGCTTTGATGCAAGGAGAAGGATCATTGGCAACAAAAGCATTAGTGTTCATGGATTCGGTACGGTCTGCACAAGAAAGAAGAGTCCAATGACAAAATCAAACATAGGAGGAATAAACTTTACTGTTCAGCAACACCAGAAAGTAATACAGGTGACAACAAATATGAACGTGCAACAACATTTAAAGCAAATGTATATTTTTTCTGAGCAGTTTTTTCTTTGTTTTCGTGTGGTATATTTAAATTGTAGTATCTTGCACACGTAAGTGTACGAGCAAGGAAGCAAGTATCGCGGTAGTCCACGGATCGATGAAAACATAAGGCAAGGTCCTTTGAAAGGATCACCTGTGGTATTCAACATGAGGGGTCCTTCCAAAGGATCTCCGATGGCATTCAGAATAGTCAGCGAAATTACCAATGCACGGAGGTTGTCGCCAAGATTTGCTGGACAAGAGAGGCATGGGAAAACAAAGGTGACGTCGGAACTATGCTTTTTCAATTCAACACACGAACAGTTTTGTGGAAGAACAGGGTAAAGTGTAAAATAGGAGGACGGTTGTCCGTCTAGTGCGGCTGTATGTGCAGTTGTTCTATTGTATAGGATGTTGTTGTGCCTCTCCGGTTGTATGGTGTAAGAATAAGCACATCTGTGCCTCTTTGTCCAGATGTGTGTGTAGCATGGTCACGTTCGTGCTGCTGGGTGTAATGTGAACAGTGCCTCTAGTGTACCGCTTATTAGAAATTAAAAAAAATGCATATGCTACTCTGGATATCTAATTCTGTTTCGTGCTATGTGTTCAGGATTTGGTGGAGGGGATAACAGATGAGGCAAATAAATATCATAGTTCTCCATCCATTTCGAAAGGAATGCAACATTCAGAGCAGCAAGTAGCGTATAACGCCAGCACGAATTGCATGGTAGAAGCAGCACAGTCCCTTGGTTGCACGAGTGCCGGAGAAACAGGGAGCAGCATTGCACAATGCGACAGTGGAGAGGCAGAGTCATTTATGGATTTGACCGTGCCATGCAGAAATAACGCTGCTGCATGTGACAAACAACAGAGCAGTAGTAGCTCCGCTGTAAGTGGACCTGTGGCTGGCGATGAAACTGATGTCATCAGAAGTGAATGCGATCAGACGAATGAAGACATGGTAGACAGAATCACCATGGTGCCGCCGACCATTGTAGAGAAAGAAATGGATGACATGTTCAAAGACGGCATATACCCAAGGATTCAGGAGGTCACCGAAGCGCTCGAACCAGAGGGTGGTATGGTATTTGGATCATTGGATGAGTGCTTTTTCTTCTTCTGCAGATATGCGAGAAAGGTTGGTTTTGCTGCCACTGCCAAGCGATCAACAAGCAGAAGATCGACGTATGATCAGCAGCTTGACAAGCAGGTGTTTCAGTGCACCAAGGAAGGGCAGAATAAAGCAACTAAGAGACATGTTAAGGAGAGAAGGAGCAATTGCTTGATCCGGACAAGCTGCCCAGTCCAAATAACAGCCAAGAGGGATGCAGATAGGAGGAAATGGTATCTGAAGAACATGCGCCTAGAGCACAACCACCAACTTCACCCATCAGATTAGATGCTGAAGTTCATGAGATGCTATAAGAAGATGACACCTCAGGAGAAATTCTTTATACAAGTGCTGCAGAAGGCGAGGTTAGAATCGAGGAAGGTTATGCAGATTTTTACTGCCATGGGGACACCGAGGCGAGAAATTATGTTTGACATGATTGACATAAGCAACATTGCATGCCGGGACAGGGCTGGAGAGCGTGGCACTGATATCGAGGACACCATGAAACTGTTTGCCGATATGCAGAGGCGGAGGCCGGGATTCCACCGTGTGGAAGAGACAGAGAACAATGTAGTGCGGAGCCTGTTTTGGACAGACTCCTTGTGCAAGATGAATTATGAGCTATATGGAGATTTCGTGTCTTTTGACACGACATTCTCTACGAATATATATGGCTTGCCATTTGCACCAATTATAGGTGTCGACAACCATGGGTCGACCGTCCTGTTTGGACTAGGCCTTTTGAAGGATGAGAAAATAGGGTCATTCAAGTGGCTCCTAAGCACGTTTGTCGAGGCAATGGGAGGTAAAGAGCCAAAATACATAATAGCAGACCAGGACCAGGCGATGAAGACTGCAATAAAGGAAGCTCTTCCGAGAACGAGGCACAGGTTCTGCTGGTGGCATATTAGGAAGAACCTGAAGGAAAATAACGCACTAGTGTTTGCGCAGCACCCAGGGATGTCTGATGATTTATTTCGAATCGTCAAAAACTCACTAAATCAAGACAAGTTTGAGCGTGCCTGGAAAGCAGCAATTTCTGTGCACAAGGCGGAAGGCAACAAACACCTGAACACACTATGGGAACTCCGAAATTTTTGGGTGACGGCTTACTTCAAGGACTGCTTCTATCCTTTCTCGTCAACAACCACTCGTAGTGAGAGCACGAATTCGATGTGGAAGAATTATTTCGACCACAAGGACACTATAAAAAGGTTTTTTAATGCGTATCACACGATTCAGCAAAATTGCCTCGCCATGCTTGACAAGAAAAGACACCGAACAGAAGAGAAGGCGCCACCACTAGAGACGGGTTTTCCGATTGAAATACAAGCAAGTCAAGTATACACCAATGAAATTTTCAGGAAATTCCAGCTGGAGCTACGGAACCGGACTTACTTCAAGTGCTCTGACCTGGCAAAGGGGAGGCAGTATTTTTTTAAAAAGATTACTGAGCCTGGAGAAAAAGTGTGGAAACCATATCTGGGCGAGGAATTTGACAGGTCCGAGTTCAGGGTAGATGTGGATGAGCAAAAAGAAATATACAGTTGCAGCTGCAAGAAAATGAGTAGGGATGGCATTCAGTGCTGCCATGTGCTTAAGGTGATGGACCAAACAGGCATGATCGATCAACTTCCAAAATCCTTTGTCATCCCCAGATGGACCAGGAATCTATCAGAGAGTCTGAAAGTTCTGTCTACAAGTCAAGGTGATAGCATGACCGCACAAGATGATGAAACTATGAGATTAGGCCTCGCTTACGCTGAGTTGTCGGATATCTGTTCAAATGCTTGCAGAAAAGAGAAGGCATACATTGTTCTACGTGAGTGTATGGTAGATATGAAAATAAAAGTCATGGCGGCACTTGCTGAGGAACCAGACATAGACATTATTGCTGAAACTCTCAAGAACCCTCCCATGAGTGGCTCAAAGGGCACGAAAAAAGGAGATCGAATCAAAGCTGGTTCTGAGAAGAAAGGAAAAAGGCAACAAAGCCGCATCCAAGTGCGTTCGTTGTCGAGTAAAGGGTCACAGGAAAACAAACTGCCCGGATAACCCAGAAGTACTGGAGAGGATGAGGATGAAAGAGGAGAAGAGGAAATCACAGCAGGAGAAGAGGGCATGGTCAATGAAATGGCCGACAACACTAACAACACCATCCAGGACATCAAACGGCTCAGGGCAATGCACTCCAAGCCCAGGAGGAAGACATCAGACGCCAGCAACTCCAACGACCCCACTTACAGTAGGGAGCATTTACCAAAGTCTTGCATCTACGCTAGAATCAAACATCACACAAGCCAGACACACAGAATGCATGCAGGGAAGCCCGGGACAAGGCATGAAATCTGCGTAGTCCATTTTCAGAAAGGAAAGGTTTGAGTGGAGACTTTTTGGTACCAGAGAGCAATACGAATAGAAAAATGAGAAGGTAATAATGCAGCTTAAACAGGACATAAGCAAAAAAAAGTGATGACCGCAATCTTTCGCTTTGTTTTTATGTATGAATATTAATATTACAGGCAAATAGGTTGAATAGGTATTCAGAAGGGTGGGGTTGCACAAGGGTCGAGAAGGAAGAATGGATCGCTGAACATTCAAAAACAAGGCTGCACGTGGAGCGATGAAATAGCAAGTGATCGGTGGGGAGGGCGGGCTGGTGTCAATTGATTATTTTCTCGTCGTGTGGTTATAAGAACGACTTGTAAGTTAATTTGCTGCAGTTATAGAAACAAAACAAATTTAAATAAGAACGCCTTTTGTTTCTTTATGTATTTTTACTCGGCGGAGAAAAGTATCAGAGGCACATGTTTCCTTGTTATTTTTCGCAGCCGCGTCGGTTTCTAAACATGGATGTTGTAAGCATACAAGCATGCTTCTCTGCTGCGTGATAGAGAGATAAAAATAACTGAAGGGCACGGGCAGCCACGGCCATGCCACTGGTGAATGTTTAACCGTGACTCTCACGGTTGCATGGTAAACACACGGACGTGACTCTATGTAATACCACACCATGCCTCCGCGTGTTTACGCCCCGTGCCTCTCCTTTTGAACGAGTCGACAAGATCGCTCGGATGACAAACACAAGTTAACATGACTCTATATAATACCGCACAATGCCTTTCTGTGCTTCCCACCCGTGCTTCCGGCGTGGAACAAATTCTTTTAATGTATGTATGTGTCGTAAAAAATTAAAACTCGGAGGGGTACACCCGTTCCTGGTCTGCGTGGTCAACAGTGCATATTGTCCATGCCTTTATCGAATAATATACGTAGAATCAAGAAAGAAGCGTTACACAACTCAATACGGAGCCGTGTCCTTATGGAATTCACGCCCGTGCTTTTAAATACAAGGAGTCAGCGTCTCTGACGTAGGCCATTCCGTGCCTGACAGAGTAAGCGCCCGTGGTTGTGCGTAACACAAAGGTTCAGTTCTGTGGGCTAAACGCCCGTGCATATCCGTCTGATCGAGTCACATGCGAGCATGATTCTATGTAATACCACAGACCATGCCTTTGAGCGTTGCATGCTTGTGCTTATGAGCCGAAACATCCGCGCCTCTCCGTATGAACGAGTCAACGGAATCATTCGGAACACAAACCCATGCGAACATGACTCTATATAATACCACACCATGCTTTACTAGGCTGTCCACATGTGCCTATGTATGTTTTCTTCCGCAATAGTGAAGGAAAATGACTGTTCTTTGTTTTCTACCGTAATAGTGAAGGAAAAATACAATTTATAGTTGTCGTCACGCGGGATCTTCCCGCAGTGAAGACCTAGTAGTTTGTCCAGATCCACGCCACATATAGCGGTGCTCGCAGGCGGCGCGAATCCAGCAACGGAGACGGGGATGGAGATCCGGCCAGGTGCCCCGAGCAACAAGAAGGCGAGGTTCGGGCCACTGGCAACTTCGTCCTCTGGTGGCATGGCGGTAGCGTCCAGAAGCGGCGCGGGCCTGCTCAGTGGTTCGGAGAAGCAAGAGTCTTGCCCGGACCGCATCAGCGACCTTCCGGATGGTGTCCTCAGTGAGATCATTTACCGTCTGTCCACTAAGGAGGGCACCCGCACTCAAATCCTCGCACGTCGGTGGCACCCTCTGTGGCGCGCCACTCCTCTGAATCTTGACTACAGTGAGATCCCTGTCGGTCGTCTTTTTAAGCCTCTAGAAATAGTTCATATCGATGTAGCCTCGATGCTCCCCAGCAAGGATGTCATTCGCATTAGATATTTTGGAACTCGGTGCAATTTTCAGCCTGACGTTGGTGGTTCGTACCTTCCAGAAGCCATCCTCTCCGTCCATGGGGGTGCAGTTCATCGCCTCTGCATTCCCGCGTGCTACCTCCACTGTAGACCCTCTACAGTCGACGCCTGGCTTCGATCCCCAAGACTGAAGGATCTGCAGGTTCTCGAGTTCTACTACATGTTCCCACGTTTCGTGGGAAAAAACATCACACTACTGCACGAATTCTGTTCGTCAGCGGCCTCGCCACCGACTTCCACGTTGCTGTTTTCCTCGCTGCACACCATCACATTTGCTCTTTGCCAGATACCTGATGAGTATGCACAATCGTTCAAACTTCCACTGCTTAAGAGGCTTTCGTTTTTGGAGGTTGATATATCAGACGTCTCACTGCAAAGCATAATCAACCATGGTTGCCCTACCCTCGAGTGGCTCCTGCTTGTTTGCAATAACATGGACCACTACATCAGAATAAACTCATCCAAAGTTGAACTCATCTGTATCCTTTGTGAGAATGGTGAACTCGTTGTTGAGGATGCACCCTCACTTAAACGACTGATTCACGATATTCAGAGCCGGCAGTTGCAGATAACTGTCTTCTCTGCACCTAAACTCGAGTGTCTGGGCAATTTTTACGAAGGATTTCCTGAATCCAAGATTGTTTTTGGCTCTACAGTTATCGAGGTACTCACCTTTTGCACTATATACTCTTCAGTTGCATTCATTCCACTGCCTGAGTTTCATGCCATGTAAACTTTTATCCATCTAGTTTTATGATATGTGCTTGGTGCAGGCTTTGTCTGTAGTCAGCCTATCAATGGTGGTTCAATCTGTGAAGACCCTGCTTGTCCACATGTCATTAAATCTGAACAAGGTTGTTGCCTTGATGAGATGCTTTCCTAGCCTAGAGAACTTGTTTATCGAGGTAAAATGATTTCCGGACGCATTGAAAGCACAAACAATGCATAGTGTACTATATTGGAGGCCTCTCTTTCCCCTTGTAGTCCTCAAGTATTCTCACTCTTTATGCATTTCCATGGAGGAGTCTGCCGTTAGGAAGGTGTAACAAACAAGTGCCGCCACAAGCACCGGGTGTTTCTCAAACAGCATGACATTCGTCTGAAGACAGTAATGCTGGAAAAATATGTACACTGCAACAAAAACATTGAATTTGCAGCGTTCTTTATTCTGAATGCAAAGGAGTTAGAGACTATGAGGCTTAAGTTTCTCTCCCCCCAGATAACATCACTGAAGGATTTTATAAACGTCAAGAAGAGGTGCTTCAATGGGGAAACAAGGCTTCTAGACATGCTTGTCTTATATTGTCAGGGTATTGTAGGCATATGAACTTGGATTTAAAAGTACACATCTGGACAAACCAGTGCATAATCATGGATTTGTCGGATCCATTGACTTGTGAATGTTGAAAACGGTTATCCGGCTGTCACAGATAGGTGTTGTTGTGTGCTTTCCAGTTTGGATTTCCAGCTTGTACTTTATGCACTATCTGTGAGGTTGTCAGGAACTTGTTTTTGTGCTCTTCAGTTGGGAAGCAACTCAGAAGCTCAAAAAACTAACAAGTTTTAATGTTTTTGTGCACCGTCTGTAAGTTTGGATTTCCTTTTGTGAATAGAGCGAGCGAATAAAATTACCTGGAACACGCAGTCACGTGTGATGTGACGGTCGTGCCTATCCAAATAACTTGTTAGCTGAAATATTTTACAATACAGAGGCGTTCGTGCCTCTTGTGCCTGTAAGACTGTGCGCTGTTATCACTGCACGACACTTACTTTGTGATGGTCCAAACAGGTATGACTGTGGAATCACGGCCGTGCCTGTGTGGCATGTAGAACAGTGCTGCTGCCATGACTTCACTTACTTGGTTTTGTCTGCATTTAAGCAGAATCATCAGCAAAGCAGAGGCACGGCCTTGAATCTTCTAGTGACTTAATTGTCAACATGCCCCTGGAAAATTTTGCCGCTTGCAGAGGCAAGATGACTGTAGAACCGTGCTTCCGGCGTCGAACAGATCCACAAAGACAGGCACGCTTTGTGAATGTGTGCGGTAAATAATTAAATCTCGGAGGGGCACGCCCGTGCCTGGTCTGCAAGTACAACAGTGGCTTGTACCATCAAAGTCGTGGCTCTATTTGATGTTTCATGCAGCCACCTAGCATTGACTTGTTACTACTTTTGAGTTTTTAGTGACCCAGTCGATCTGTCATGATCAGGACTTCTATTTACTGTGTGTGTTTACTATTACCAGCTTAGTTTATCTCTTGTAGTCCACTTTTTGTGCATCTCTCTATATGCGTGTGCATTATAATGTGATTCATTTCTGATGATGTTAATCAATATGCCTCCTCGTGCCTCTTGTACCTGTAAGGGTGCGTCTGTTATCACTGCATGACACTTCCTCTGTGTATGTTCATGACCGTGTGGTGAACGTTTGGGTGGAAACATGTTGCACAGCCTAGATAATAGCGTCCTGTAGAACCACGACAGTGCTGTTTCTGCAAATCGAGACGTGCTTGTGCTTTGTTTAAAAGTGTGCACGTGCTTCATTGTGAAACAATGAAATACAGATAGCCACGAATGTCCACGTCTTTTATATCGCATAATATACATAACACATCAAGAAAGAAGTGTGACACAACTCAATACGGAAACTTGTGCGTAGGGAGTTCACGTCCGTGCTTTTAAAATACCAGGAAATAAGATTTTAAAAACAGCGTCCCTCATAAAGGTCATTCTGGGCCTCACAGAGTAAACGCCCGTGGCTATGCGTAAGACAAAGGTTCATCTCCGTGGGCTAAACGCATGTGCATCTCCGTCTGATAGAGTCACAGGCTAGCGTGACTCTATATAATACCACCGACCATGCCTTTGAGAGCTTCATGCCCGTACCTATGACCCGAAACACTGAAACAACTAAAGGCAGGAATGTCCACGCCTTCATGTGTGCACAAGACATGACTCTAGTTGGTATAAAGAACCTTGGCTGCATAGACTTGACGCCCATGCTTTTAAAAACAACGCTCGAATCGACCATCATGTTAATGTTCACATCTGTACCCATAAACATGGAAGGAACGTGGCCCAGGAAACCAAATCATGTTTGTTAACTGACTATGAGGTAACGCAAGGCAAAATAAGAAACTTTTAGTCCACTGCTTAATTGCTTCAGATAAAGCTATCAGGGTCGCTGGTTGCAAAGTTCCTTGATCTCTTTTATCATAACGTATATGTCCACCTTCAACTTGTCGTAGTCAGGTTTGAGCTTCGCCTTTGTCTTCTCATCCCCAAGATGGTACAACCTTGTGCATAGCTTCACGATCTTCAAGAGGTGGGATTCCGTAGCCTCCCACCAGTTCTTCACTTGCACAAAATAGAAGGTGTCAGATTAATGGCAGGACACACTATCATCAAGTTAGGATGAAGTTCACCATAATGATTCACATTTCACAACTAATCTGGGTAGCCGAATGAAAGAAAGAACGAATGAAATGGAAGCAGAGTGAACTTACAGATGAGGAAGTCTTGCCAGCCGAGATCTCCTCCTACGTCTGGTCATGGCTCTCTGGACTAGTGTCATCCTGCACAACCATGGCGGAGAGTGTCAGGGAAGAGAACAGCAAGAGGAGTGGATGTCTTGGAGGCGGATAAAAGGATGAAGGGGATGTGGATAGGGTTTCGAGATTCCGTCTGGCTTATTCATGTTTCAAAACTAAATCAAGTAGCCGAAGGAAAGAAAAAAGGAAAGAAGCGGAAGCAGAGTGAACTTACAAATGAGGAACCCTCGCCAGGCTTGATCCCCTCCAGTGTCTGGACACGGGGTTCTGCAGTAGTGGTCTCCTGCGCAGCCATGGCGGAGAGGGTCAGGATGGAGAGCAGCAAGAGGAATGGATGGCTTGGTGGCGGGCAGAGGGGGGAAGAGGGTGTGGCTAGGGTTTCGAGACCTAGTCATGTTTAAATAGCCGGAGCCTGGCCTCGGGCTACGAGCGAGAGCGGCGTCACCGAAGGAGACGCCCGTCGGACCCTTGGGTTTCCGGAGCGGTGTCACGTGGCGTTCACACCCAAATAACATACTATGGACTGTACGTCCGTGCTTTTCAATACAAGGAAATAAGCTTTTAAAAACAACGTCTCTCATATAGGCCATTCCGTGCCTCATACAGTAAACGCCCGTGACAGTGCCTAAGACAAAGGTTAGCGTGACTCTATGTAATACCACCGACCATGCCCTTGAGAGCTTCATGCCCGTGCCTGTGACAATTGTGACCCCGCGCAAAATGCAATCATGCCTCTCTGGTCTGACATACCGTGCCTCCTCTGGTGATAGAGTCAACAGAATCGTTTGGAACACAAAGAGACATGAACGTAGACCCGAACTGTTCTACATGCCTGTGTGGCATGTAGGACAGTGTGTTACAATGCCGAAGGGAGGACCATGTGTCTGGTATGTGACAAGCCGTGCCTCTGCCACGCTTCATTGGTTTTTTCCGTGAGCGTTTTAGCAGAATCATCTAAAAAGCGGAGGCACGACCTTGAATCTTGTAGTGACTTAATTTGTCAACGTGCCCGTGGAAAATTTTGCTGCTCGCAGAGGGAAGATGACTGTAGAACCGTGCTTCCAGCGTCAAACAAATTCTTCTATTGAATGTGTGCCGTAAATAATTAAAACACGGACGGGCACGCCTGTGCCTAGTCTGCATCTTCAACCGTGCATCTTGTACCTTGAAAGCCGTGGCTCTATTTAATGTTTCAAGCAGCCACCTACCTTTTACTTGTTATGAGTAGAATTAACCCCGACCCTCCCATCAAAAGAAAAAAAGAGGTAAATCTGGACCCCTCCACTCCCCGTCGTGGGTATTTAAGTCATTTCATGGATTGACAGGCTATAATCCATTTCTCCAGATCCACCTCAGTGAGCACTGGTCGTGGGCGGCGCCACCCCAGCAACGGAGGTGGAGATGGAAAGCGCTGCTCGTAGCATCAAGAGGTCGAGAGTGGTGCCTCCGGCGACGCCGCCTTCTGGTGGTGTTCCGGACGTCGGAGGGGATGGAAGCAACGACCGTGCTCCCTCTCAATACGAGGAGGAAGAAGAGGGATATCGTGCGGACCGCATCAGCGATCTCGCCGATGGCGTGCTAGGTGAGATCATCTCTTGTCTTCCCATTAAGGATGGCATCCGTACTTGAATTCTTGCACGTCGCTGGCGTCCTTTGTGGTCCATCGCTCCTCTGAATCTCGACTGCCGCGAGATCTCTGTCTCTCGCCTTTTTAACGACGGAGAAAAAGTTCATATCGAGACCATATCTCATCTGTCCGCCTTCACCAAGGAGTGCGTTCGCAAATGCTATTTCGGTCAAAATCTTGTCTCTGATGTTGTCAGTCTTCCGGAATCCATTCTGTCCAACCATGCTGACTCTGTTAGCCGCCTCTCTATCCCGGCGTGCTACCTACAGTGCAGAACCTCCATCGTTGATGCCTGGCTCCGATCCTAGAAGCTGGAAAATATGCAGGTTCTTGAGTTCTACCACCTCTGCCCAAGGTTTCTGACGCAAGAGGTAACATTACTGGATCTATGCACTTCACCCACGCCCTCGGCACCGGAGTCCATGTTTCGGTTTTCTTCCTCTCTCCACACTCTTGCCTTTGCTCTTTGCCAAATATCGAACAATTACGTTGGGACGCTTAAGCTACCACTGGTGAAAAGACTCTTGCTTGTGGAAGTTGATATATCAGACGCCTCGCTGCAAAGTATAATCCACTCTAGTTGCCTTGGACTTGAGTCTCTCTTGTTTGTTTGCAATAGAGGAGGTTGTCGCGTCACAATAAACTCGTCTAACCTTGTAAGCATTGGCATTTGTTGTCCATACGAAGAACTCATTATTGAGGATGCCCCTTTGGTTCGACGGTTGATTGTTGATTGTCTGGTCGACGACTGTTCGATAATTGTTGTCTCTGCACCTAAACTGGAGGCGTTGGGTGAATTCGTGTTCGTGCCTCCCTCGACGCATCTTGAGGTACTGCCTTTCCTTCATACTAGAATAGAGCTGCACTTGTTTTGATGTTTGTTCTATTAATTTGATGGTCTATGTTCTATTCTTCATGCAGAGTCAGGACTTGGAGTTAACTGGTGTCTCTACGTCTGAACTGTATCCATGTCGTCTCACGTGTATTGAGGTATTGAGTTTTCACGATATTCTAGCTTCACTTTGTTTGTGACGAAAGAAGTTTTATTTCATCCAACCTTTATTCTATTAGTTTTGTGATCCACTTTTTGTTACTTTTCATCAAGGGTTTGAAGGCAGTCAGTCTAACAAGAATGCGTCAATCTGTCAAGACCTTGCTTATCTACATGGATTATAAGGTGGACATTGTCGTTGAATTGCTGTAGTGATTTCCAAAACTGGAGAACTTGTTTGTCGAGGTGATGATCTTCAGAAATGTGCATACTGTAGTACTCGTTCTTTTTCAAAATGCTTTTCTTAATTTTGACTGAAATTGATGCACCCGTATCTACACATGATTTATTGTTGGATACATCCATACATAGACAAGTCTATGTCTAACTTCTTGTCACGGAGGTGGTAGAACTAATTGTTTCATTTGGTTTTTTCATGGTCTGTATCTCTTTTTATAGACACTAAGTATTTTCAACCTATCATTTATATTTTAGGGATTGTCGATTTCTCATGGTGAAAAAACAAATGGCGTCGGAAGTACCGACAGTTTCTCAAACATCATGACATTTGTCTGAAGACAGTATCACTGGAAGATTATGTTTGCTCTGGGAGTTACACTGATTTTGCGATGTTCTTTGTTCTTAGTGCAAAGGATCTGGAGACCATGACCATTAAGTTTTCCTCCCCTCCCGCAGAGTTCACGGGAGTATTTTATGAAAAGCAACAAAAGGTTCTGGAGTGGCATAGAAGGGCTTCTAAATGTGCACGTCTTAGATTATCATCAAGTTGCAGCCATGCGCGTCCGCATTTAAGAATGAGGAGTATTGAATACCTGGATTTGACGGTTCCGTTCAAGTGTGGATGCTGAAATCAGGCCTTGTGTTACTTGTCCAGGTGTATGGAGTTATTTGTTGTTGCGTTCTCTTTGCATCCTGTGTAGGCTTGTCTAAAAGAGGAGCTTGGGTTTTATGTAAACTTTATCAGAGAACTGTTGTAGTCTTTGCACCGTGCGTAGGCTTGTCTATTTTTGTGTTGCGTGCAACCATGAAGGAAGTGTGTGGTTTTTCAGCTTTGTACAGGCCGAAGGACTATAAAATGTTGTGGCACCAAGGTTAAAATATATAAAGTAGTTTTAATTTTTCTTGCTGTACGTGTAACCGTACTTGTGTTGTATGTACGAAAGTGCCTCTCGTATGTACCTGTCATGCACAAAATGGATGCACATCCGTGCCTGTGTTGCAGGTAGAGTAGTGCTTCTCGTATGTACTTAGCATACACACTGAGGAGCTGCAGTTGAGCCTTGCACTGATGGAGCTGCATTTGAGCTGCTACACTGTTTCTGCTCCTTGTTCTGTGGTTATAAAAAACGGCTTGTAAGTTTATTTGGTGAAGTTGTAGAAACAAAGCAAATTTAAGCAGAAGAGATTTTGCTTGTTTAGGTATTTTTATTACTCAGCTGAGAAAATATTATAAGGGCGATAGGTTTGCGAGTAAATTTTTGCAGCCATTTCTTTATGAAGCTGGATGGTGTAAGAATACAACCATGCGTCTCTGCTGCGACACAGGAGAGATGAAAAGAGCTCAAAGCATAGATAGCCGCCCCAGCGGTCAACCACACCCAAATGCGTCTCGAGGATTCTAGCCGTGACACCGCAGACTCACAACCATGCTTTTGACCTTGTCATGACATCGTGATGTTTTTTGTGTGCTTGAATAACGTGCCTTCCACACCCACCCTACTGTGCGTGTAGCAAAGAAGCAACGCCAGCTGATAAAGTGCTTTTTCTACTACTAAAAGTGTGGCCCTCGTTGCTGGACTTCCATTCGTTTGACAGTGGCTCTTTGGTAAAGATCCATGGTTTGCTTTTAAGGACAGTGTCTCTCGGATCGGTCATTCATTGCCTCACAAAGTAAACAGTGAGGGTTCGCATCCGAATCCAATCTTGTTATGTTTCTGCAGTAAACCCTCTCGAACGTGACTCTGCCTAATACTGAAGTATGCCTCCATGGGCTTCTCGTCCGTGCCTCTCCGTCTAAATGAGTTGACGGAATCATCTGGGAAACAGACACAGGCGAACATGACTCTATATAATACCACACGATGCCTTTGTGATTTTGACACCCGTGGCCATGATCCTAATGACTGAAACACTGAAACACAGGCGAACGTGTTTGCCTTTCTGTTTCACAAATGGATATAGTGCCTGGCAGTAGGTTCACGACGTTTGTTGTGTAAGAATCCTGTGAGGCATGTAGAACAGTGCGCGTCGTATCACTTCACGGCCGTTGTGTGGTACGTGGCAAACTGTGCGCTTACCATGGTCGTGCCCATGTGATAGGCATGATCGTCTGTGTGTTTGCTGACAAACCGTGGTTCACTGAATCATTCGGAACACAAACACAAGCACAAGCGAACATGACTCTATATAATACCACACTATGCCTTTGTGGATTTGAGGCCCGTGCCTGTGACCCTTATCACTGAAACACAGAAAGTCACAAACGTACATAGCCATGTCTGCAGAGAGTTGAAGTCCGTTTAGCTAATGAAATGTCGGCTTGCGTAATAAACACATGAACGTGACTCTGCCTAATACTAAAGTATGCCTCTACGGGCTTCTCGTCCGTGCCTCTCCATCTAAACGAGTTTACGGAATCATTCGGGAAACAGACACAAGCGAACATGACTCTATATACTACCACACGATGCCTTTGCTGATTTGACGCCCGTGGCCGTGACCCTTATCACTGAAACACACATAGACACAAACGTACATAGCCGTGGCTGCAAGAGACTTGAAGCCCGTTCAACTAATGAAATGTACGGCATGAGCAAAAGAACGTTTAGCCATAGACCGAAATACCGTGTTCACTGTTGGCAAGGTTACAGACTGAGCAAAAAGGTACGGGCATTGTTTCACCACACCTATGTAAATTCCAAACCGGAAAGTGGCGGCAACATCTCACTCCAAGACTATTTTCAGCACTTACAAGTGAATGGATCCTTTAAATCCAGGTGCTCAATGCATGCGTGCCTTAGATCCAAGTTCCCATGGTTGCAACTTGGCGACAACCTAAGGCAAGCATGTTTAGAAGCCTTTTTGTCCCACTGAAGCACGTGCTATTTGTCGAATTCTTCCGTGAAGTCTTCCTGACGAAGAAACTTTATCCTCATAGTCTGCAGCTGTGCTGCGTTGAGAATAAAGAATGTCGCAAATCGAATGCTTTTCTCGCATTGAACATAGCTTTCCAGCGTCAGTGACTTCAAATGAATGTCATGATGTTGCTTGCAAGAATAGTCGTTCGCAAGACTTTCTTCATCAGAGGCTATTTCCTGAATAAACATGAAGATTTGAAATGTTTAAGCTCCATAAAGAGTGATTCTTCTAGGAGAGCAAGTGAAGGAATAATTCTATAACCTCTCACTACAAAAAAATACACTTCCGTGATGATACGTGTTTGTCACAGTAGGTCGCGTTTTCTGTCATGCATGTACATCCATGACAAATTTATGACAGAATCAAGATAGTCATACCTGTGCTGTCGTAGAAGTGTTCCATGACATTACCAAAATTATCATCACGGAAGTGTCCACTTCCATGACGATAAATCGCGCATCACAGAAGTGCTTTCGTCAAGGGTGACCGACACGTGGCATCCACCGTAACGGAACTCCGTTAAGCTATCGGGTCGGGTTTCGAATCCTATAACCCGTTAACAGCCCCGACCAATGGGGATTTTCCACGTGTAAAATCATCATTGGCTGGAGGAAACACGTGTCGGCTCATTGTTGGAACAGATGTCATCCACTCATTGGACGGAAGGCGCCTATGATACGTCGACACGTGGCACGGCCCAACAGAGGCCCATTCCTATGAAAAGGCCGGCCCAGTAAAATTAGTAGGCCAGCCCATATAAGGCCTACTTGTGTCAGGTCCATTTAAGCACACGGCCCATACAAGATGTGCCAATTCGGCCCGTCAACGGGCCGTTAAAGATTTGACACCATTGTAGCCCATCATAGTTCGAGTCCGTTAACAGCCCGCTATATATTTGGGCTCAATATCGGCCCGATGAGATTTCGGCCTGTTAACGGCTCATTTAATGGATGGGCCAATTTTCAGGATGTACATCTTTTGGCTTTTTAGCGACCCATTTAAATGTTGGGCTAATTTCCGGCCCGGTGTGTCTTTCAGCCTGTTGACGGCCCATAAATCTGATGGGCCATTTTTTGTCGGACCTGAGTTTCGGCCTTTTAGCGGCCCATTTAAGTGTTGGGCCAATTTCTGGCTCGTTGTCACTTTCAGCCTATTGACGGCCCATAAATCAGTTGGGCCATTTGTAGTCGGACCTGAGTTTTGGCCTTTTAGCGACCCATTTAAGTGTTGGGCCAATTCTCGGCCTTGTCTGCCTTTCGGCCTGTTAACGGACCATAAATGAGTTGGGCCATTTGCAGTCAGACCTTAGTTTTGGCCTTTTAACGGCCCATGCCCTTCATGGTCCAATACCAGCCCAGTTTCTCTTTCGGCCTGCTTAAGGCCCACAACACAGTTGGGCCATTTACAATACGACCTGACTTTCGGCCTCTTAGCAGCCCATTGTCTTCATGGTCCAGTACAAGCCCGCAGTCTCTTTCGGCCTGCTAAAGGCCTACAGTATAGTTGGGCCATATGTAGCCCAAACTTAGTAACGGCCTGTTAACGGCCCGTGAAATAAATTGGGGCCACCTGTTGCCCGCTTCGATATCAGCCTGTTAACGACCCGGGAGGTAAGAGGGCCGACCATTAACTTTCGGCCTAGTAACGGCCCATTAACTTAATGGGCCCACTAAAGTTCGTACATGTCTTTAGGCCAAATAGATAATTTGAGCCCATTACGACGAGCAATTATGCACAGGACCAAAACCGATCAAGCAAAGGTATGGCATACAGGGAATAACGTTGCACATCCAACATATATTACAGGAAATTACATCCACTGGGCAATCAAAGATTGATGCCAGTGCAAATAAATGAGCAGAACCTAACCATCTACAACGTCACAATCTGCAACCTCAGCACAGATGACGCCCATAAGCATGTGGGCAAGTTCTTTCTGCTTTGCTACACTGTCTCTGAAAACATTGATCAGTTGTTGTGTCGCACGACTCTGCACCTCTGATTCATCCACCATTTCCATCATTGCTTCAGCCATTAATTGGTTCACAAACATACATTTATTCCATTGCATTCAAGACAGAGGATACTGAACAGATTCAGATGCCGATTTTGGTAGGCTTGTATTATTGATAGTGGAGAGTGTCTCGACCACTGCATCATAACATAAATTAGGACGGGAGCCAAACAGATTAATCATGAGTTATTTCCATATTACCTGGCCTAGATTTACTGGAAAGAAACAATGGGGTTGCCTTGCTGTTTCCAGAGTTTGTATTCTTATCTTCACTAGCCTGCACAAAATTAACACACTAGCATTGCTATCATTGGCCAAGTCAGATAATAGGAAAGCAACATTGACACAACGAACGTTTGGGCAACTAGCCTACACCAAATTAACACAATATGGCACAACTATCATCAGCCAGGTAAGGTAGCACGAAAGCAACATTGACACAATGAATGAATGGGCAACCAGAGAAGCACTACAATTCAGTAATGTGCGTGATATGAGATAGTACATTCATGCAGCTCAGTATGCAAAACTACCAGGCAGTTTTCCTTACAAAAATCAACATTGGCGCCTTTAACATTTTGCTACAACTAATTTTAGATCAGATAAATGTTAGATTCACGCCGATTAACAAAATACACGTTGATGTAAAAATATAGTGATATACAACAGGTACTTACATCAGCATTGGAGCACAGAGAATTCCCGCAAGATATTTTCCTCGAATACGATCCCAGTGGAGGAAGTCTTCTATTGTTCAACCTTATTTTCTAAAAGAGAGATGGGTAAATAACATGTAGAAAATATGATCAGAATGCTATAAAATTTCATGATGTGATGATACGCACACGCTTCTTAGAATGGAGTTGACATTCTTTTGCTGGACTGGAGCGGACTAGTTCTTTGGCCACTGGAATCTGCTTATTATCAGTGGGAGTTGGGTTTCTCTGTGCTGGAGCAGTATCTATGAAAAATGGAGTTGGTTTATTATCTCTTGGCGTTTGGATCTTTTGCAAAGACCTGGTTTGTTACTCTTCAGATTCTAACATAGCCGTCTTCCCCTTGCATGCCTTATATAGAAGAATGGTGATTCAGTTATAAAACATGCTACAGCAGAGATGGAATAGGTACTGAAGAATAGAAAGGCATGACATATTGACATGTATTCCCTCCATCCAGAAATAAATGGACGGGTCTAGGCGTATTTCAGTTCTAGATACATCCAGTTTTATCCATTTCTGCGACATTTAATCCGGACGGAGGGAGTATGATGTAAGAGCTAGGGATACGACAGGACAACACAATAAAAAAACACTGAAAAACCCACTGCAGAACCAAAGTATTCAAACCCACTGATATGAGATAGTACACTCATGCAGCTCAGGATGCAAAACTACCAGGCAGTTTTCCTTACAAAAATCAACATTGTGGCCTTTAATCATACATTTTGCTACAACTAAATTTAGATCAGATAAAGGTTGGATTCACGCTGATTAACAAAATACATGCTGATGTAAAAATATAGTGATATACAACAGGTACTTACATCTACATTGGAGCACAGAGACTTCCTGCAAAAATCTTTCCTCATAAACGATACCATTGCAGAAATTCTTCTATCTGTTAAGCTTATTTTCTAAAAGAGAGATGGGTAAGAAACATGTGGAAAATATGATCAGCATGCTATAAAATTTCATGATGCAAGGATACACACACGCTTCTTAGAATTGAGTTGACATATTTTTGCTGGACTGGAGCGGACTAGTTCTTTGGCCACTGGAATCTGCTTATTATTAGTAGGAGTTGGGTTTCTCTGTGCTGGAGCAGTATCTATAAAAACTGGAGTTGGTTTATTATCTTCTGGCGTTTGGATCTTTTGCAATGGCCTTGTTTGTAACCCTTCAGATTCTTACATAGTCGTCTTCCCCTTGCATGCCTTGTATAGAAGAATGATGCTTTAATTATAAAACATGCAACGACAGAGAGATGAAATAGATACTGAAGAATAGGAAGGCATGGCATATTGACATGTATTCCCTCCATCCGTAAAAAAATGGATGGGTCTAGGCATATTGCAGTTCTAGATACATCCTTTTTTATCCATTTCGGCAACATGTAATCCGGACGGAGGGAGTATGGTGTAAGAGCTAGGGATACGACAAGACAACACAGCAAAAAAACACTAGTTGAATGTAAAACTATATGCTAGAGGAATACATACAGAAATAACTAAGGCAACATACACGTGTATGATTGGGAAAATAAGATGGCATTGCAACAGAGCACTAGAACATCACTTCAATGTAAAAAAACATGGTATGGCAGACAAATGAAGTACATACTGATGAATAACAATGCATAAGATATTCAGAAGCATGATGTCCAAATTAAGCAGATGGCATTGCGATAGAGTAGAATGACAGTACTTGAATTTGAAAACATGTTATCATGAATGGAATAGGTACTGAAAAACAGGAAGGCATGACATATTTACATGCATGATCAGCATGCTAAGCACATGGCATTGCAACAGAGTAGATACACTCCAGGACATTATATGCATGTTGTACCCATATCACAGGCCAAGTTAGAGCAAGGACCTTGTGGGGTGAAGAGGATTCATCATCTTTCTGCAAGTCTTCTGAAGAACTACCTTTACATGTTCCATCATATTGGGTATCATTGACATCAAGTTTATTGGCCTTTACATTGCTCCGTGAGGTTCTTGTGGATATATCAGTGTGTGCAATTATATCTGACAAGCATGGAAGACAACTAGTAGTTAGATTTATGTAAATGAGTGCCTGTAGGAGACGACATAAATAGTAGGACTGGGGTTAACTAGCAGCAACAGGTCTCATAAACTAAAGGGAGAACACAGATGAGAGCTACAGAATATGTATCGTTTGTACTCGAGATTAACTAGATGGCACACAAAAGTATTAAAGAACAACATAGGTAATACTAGAAGTGGTATAATACTATAATCACCAGCCTGTGGGATAGCATTGGCTGATGGATGATAACTATGGAACAGCGTTACCTAAAGAACAAGTATCTTAGCTGAACTATGGAACAACGTGAACTCCTGAACAAGACCCGTAAGAGATCAGCATGAATATACAGTGAAATGTGATGATCTATTTTCCGTGCTTAGATGAATAACAAAGCCATAAATGTTGCACACAAGTAAGATGAGGGTACAACCTATCTGGCTGCCATCCATAGGAGTGAGCATCATGTGCTGATTGTCGACGGCCCTGCAGTTGTTGTGGTTGTCCATGTCGGGCACGCGCATTCGATGCAGGGAACTGTTGAGTGGGGACTGTAGCTCCCTTCTGGTGTATGCTTCCCTTGTTGGAGCAGCTGCGGTGAGTCGGAAGACGGTGTGTCTGAAGATGCAGATAACACATAATGTTAAGAACGACATATCTCTTTGATCTGAAGAAATACACTAAGAGATCAACATCAAGGTACGAGAGTGGTCACACGTCTGTTGACTGAAGACTAAATTGGGGTCACACGATTTTATTTTATTTTGGTACTATCCGATCTACGCCGGATGGCTTGATGGCCGTCTTGTACCTCCCGGCTGACACTGTATGGAATGTTCCCAGAAGAGCCAGTGACCAACGGCAGAGCAGCCTGCCTCCGCCGTCTGTGGCCCCGGCCAAAACCCCACTCCCCGCCCCACCGCACTGCCGTGGTTGCGCCGCCCCCGGGCCAATCCACAAAGACTCCTCGTCATCCAGATCTGGCGGTGGCAGTACCTTCAACCCACGCAACTCTAAAAGATAGCCATTCTAAGCGCTGCTATCGAGGCGAACTTGCGGCCCTGCACCCTTACGTTAGACACCAGCCAACCGGCAGCCTAGGAGCTCCGCCGCCTCGAGGGGTGCTACTTCCCATTGGGAATCGATTGGCCCAGAATAAAAATTCAGACAACTGACGCCTAAATAAAGTGATTTGAGATGAGGGTGCGACCTATCTGGCGGCATGGTGAAGTAGGCAAGTCCAGCTGCCGAGTCGGTGAGGCCGGCGCGGTTGCGGTGGCGACCGGTGGCAGGGAAAGAGCGATGTCACGACGGTCGACGGCTACGCGGAAGCAGCGCCAGGACTCTGGACAGATCCGAAGTTGGAGCCACTCCGGTGCCGTGAACAACGATGGGGGTGAGTCGGCTCTGGTATGGTTCAAGCGGCTGTCATCGAGGCAACACCAGCATCATGGAGTAAGAGGCACACGGCCCAGTGCACGACGGCAATTGGACAGCGTCTCCAGCATTAGGGAGGAGGGCGGCTATGAAATTGGTGCGGTGCGGGGTGCCATGGAGGTGGGGCTGAGGTTTCGCGGCTCGGGAGAAGGGAGCTTCCCGGGGAGAAGGTGATTTGGCGCACATGAGGTATGAATGAGGGCGGA
>NC_041381.1:463927363-463950131 GCF_002162155.2 Triticum dicoccoides
GGGGAGTGGAACCATGTCTTACAGACGCATTTGTCTGAAATGTGAGGGGGAGTTACAGTTCTACCCTTGCCTATAGGCTTCTTGGCTTTGGTCGAGGGTCGGGGATAGTAGAGTAACATTGCTTCTCCCCAAATAGTGGTCGGGAGCGATCTCGGGCGAGGAGGGCGTGTTTTGAACTATAGTGAGCGCGAGCAATTTCGGGCGAGGAGAGCATTTTTGAAATAGTGGGCGCGAGCTATTTCGGGCAAGGAGAGCGTGTTTTGCCGACCATGGTTTATGAATTATTCGGCACATGTCATTTCAGCCGAGGAGAAGGCGCGCTTGGACTAAGTTACGAACCTACTCTCGATGTACAACGGGCCAATTGATGCATGTCCCACATAGGAAGGTAATTTTGCGTCTCCCATTTATTTGCTCGGGCGAATTCCACCGAGCAGAGAGGATGTTTAACGGTTCGTTTCAAATTTTGGGAGAACGAGCATCCACGTCTACCTTACCAAGTCGATTCGAATCAAATTTTGAAATATTAGCTTGCCACTTCTTTTTTAGATGGAGAGATGATGCTCGGGAGTAATGTGTTTTTACTTGCTCGTTGCTAGCGATTTACTATGTGACAAATAGTTGACCCACTCAAAAACGCGAATCAAACCCAAAATGAAATATCTCGATTCAATGAACTAGCTCATTCAGTAGGTCAAACTAGTGAACTAAATCCAAAATTGAACACCTCAATCGAGTAGCATGTCGTACAATATTATAGTACTCCATGAACATGTTGAAAGTCAAATTAATGAACTTGTTTGATATACGCATATATCCGTTCATGTGTGGATTGCGGACAACATGTTCTCCAATTTAAATATTTGGATGCAATTTTATATCGAAACATGGTTTATATCAGTCTTTGATGCATAAAACGTGACCTCCCCCTCTCCCGGACTCCTGTTCTCTCTCTCTCTCTCTCTCTCTCTCACTCACTCTCTCGCCGACAATCTTCAATTCTGTCACACACATCCAACACAAAAACCTTGTTGGTCCCTCTCCCTTTCTCTCCATCTCTCTTTCTCTCTCTCTCTCTCTCTCTCTCTCTCTCTCTCTCTCTCTTTGTGTGTGTGGGTGTGGGGGGGGGGTCTTTCTAGTTCGCATTCATATATACACCATCTATAGGTCTCTCTCGCACACTATGTATGATACTCTAGCTAGTCCAAGCTAGATATCTTGGGTGCACTCATCGTACGCACACAAATCCCTTGGCTCTTTGCCCATAACTCTCTCACGCACCACTATGTCGTCTCGGAGCTCTTCCCCCCTCTCTCAAACTCTCCATCCACCTGGGTCACACATACACATGCATATCTCACTCGCACTCGATAGACCCATCTAAAACTCTATCTCTCTCCCTCGTTCTCTCTCCATCTCACACGCACACACACACACACACACAATCTCATGCCCAGCTAGCCAAGTATGATGGTCTCTCACTCAATTGTAGGCACACGCAGTCCCCCCTATATGTATATGACTAGCTAATGTTAGTCTCCATCACAAACATGTGCATGATCTATCTCAATTTCTCTCGGGGCATCTTTCTATCGCGCACGCACTCCCTTGATCTCCCACCCATATAGTCCCCTCACGATCTCGAGGGGATCTCTCTATCACAAACACACCCTCTCTCCCTCCCCATGCGTCCATGCCATCCATGTGTCCCTCTCGACCTTTTTTCCTTGTTGGCCGGACCTCTATTGGACATGTGCTATAGGGGTGTATGTCTTCGTTGCAAACAATCACACACTAGCTATCTTCGTGTATGTCCTCGCCTCGCTTTTCCATCTCGGAGATGCATGCGTGATATGTTCGCATAAGAAACGAAGAAACACACACTCTCTCTAATTTATCGTTTGTTGTCACTTTCTCTTTCACACACATACTCTTTTTGCACACTTACTCATTCTCCTTCACACACACTTGATCTGTCTCGACTGAGGCACTCTCCTCCGTCCATAGCATATAGATTTATTGAAAAGTCAAACATCACAAAGTTTGACCATGTACATGGAGAAAAACAATTACATCTAGTACGGCAAACATATACCATTAGATTCACCATGAGATGTAGTTTTGTATGATGTATCTTTGGTATTGTAGATATAAATAACATTTGCATAAACCTGATCATAGTTTCCAAAGTTTGACTTCTAAAAAATTTACATGCACTTCAATATCGAGCGGATGGAATATCTCTTTCCCCCTCTTAGCTATCTGACGCACCACTCAGCCTTATCGGGGCTCCTCAATCTCTCTCAAACTTTATTGGTCAGTGTGGTTCGTGACCTGACCCTCATGCCTTGATGGCCGGTACTGCCTGGTGTGGACGTGAGATGTAAAGTATTTCTGCCTGGCCAGGCTTGTGTGGTGCTGAAGCGTTTGGTTCATGCCTGGGCCAGGCAAAGCATCAACGTCCCATCAATCAATCCATGCATCAATTATTTAATGCTAATATCCATCCATGTTGCTGTTAGCCTCGTGGCCGCACGACCAGGCACGGCCAGGCGTTCGAAATCGGTCGCTTGGGCCAGGCTACTTGCAGTGTCTGGAGTTCAGCCAGGCTAATTAAAGTTCAAGGGAACCCAGCCCAGGCGGGCTTTCTTTTTCACAGGGTAGCAACCAAACAAGCGTGCATGAAATCCAGCCACAACCCCAGGCCACGCAAAAGATGCTCACGACGCAAGCCAAACTGGCCTTATATCTCCCTGGTTCACACATACACATGTCTCGCTCGCGCTATACATATAGACCCATCCAACACTCTCCGCCCTTGTTCTCTCTCCATGTGACACGCACCCCCTAAGTACCATAATCCCTCACTCCATCATAGGCTCTGTTTGGATCCATGGGTTAGAGTTAGTTTGGGTTAGTTTGGAGTCAACAAACCCAAAAAGATCCAAACAGGAGGGTTAGTTTAGGTTAGATGCATCTAACCCATCCAAAAAAACTAACCCATCCAAGAGGTGCTTATTTGGGTTAGTTCTTCTCGGGACCACTAATAAACACTTTTTTCTCTCGCTCTCCCCGCAGCAGATCCCTCCCCACTTCCTCGAAGCTTCTCATCCTCTCCCTCCCTCCCTCTCGCACCGCCCGTGAAGGTGCCTCGCCGTATCCGCACTCCATCTAACCCTACCATCCAAACACCTCTTTACTTAGAGTTAGTTCAGGGTTAGTTCAGGGTATGAATCTAACTCTAACCTCTAACTGAGTTAGAGTATTCAAACAGGGCCATAGGCGCAAGCACTCCCCCCTCCTCAGTATGATTATCTCTTACTAGCCATCAGGAACACACGTATTGTCTCCTTCCATCCATACGTCTATCTCGATATCTCTCGGGGCATCTTCTATCGCGCACACACCTTGTCACTCGATCTCCCACCCATGTAGTCCCATCACGATCTCCAGGGGATCTCTCTATGACAAACATACACTCTCTCCTCCCCATGTCTGCATTTTCTCCGTACGTCTGTCTTGACCTCTCTCCTTGTTTGTCAGACCCCTCTTGGTCACGTGCTAGGGGTCTTCCTCTCTCGGTTCCAAACAACCACACACTATCTCCTCACCTTGCCTCCGTTGTCGAAGATGCATGTGTGATATGTTTGCATAAGACACGCATGCTTTTTCTCTACTTTTATCGTGTGTTGTCCATGTCTCTTTCACACATGCACACACACTTTTTTCACTCACTCTCTCTCTCTCTCTAGGGACTCTGTCACGTCCATAAGCATATGGATGTTTTGAAAAGTCAAACCTTAGAAAAGTTTGACCAGGTATATGTGGAAAAAACATTTACATCTGGAACGATCATTAGATTCATCACAACATGTACTTACTTCATACTATCATTTATCTTTGGTATTGTAGATATAAGTAATTTCTTTATAAACTTGGTCAAAGTTTCAAAAGTTTGACTTAAAAAATGTTATAACTACATTATCGAACGGAGGGAGTAGCTCTTTCTCTCTCTCTCTCTCTGCTATCTCTCACGGGCCTCCCCTCTCACTCGAACTCTCTATACCGACAGATTACACGCTCACTGTGTCAGCGTATAGCTCCGTATATTGTTTAGTTGACCGGTCAACCAATCCACATGCTGCGTTGTCAGCTTGTGTTCTGTATCTTGGTGTGCTGGCCCATGTGGCAGTGGGTGAAAATAAGTAAACTAGAGGCCCATCTGACACGCAGTGAAGTAAACAAAGTTGAACCACTTGGGTAGCACCCCGCACGCTAGTAAATCGAGGGCGCATTGAGGACAAACTTCTTGCGCCCGAAGGACGCACTCGCGCACAATTTACCACTGCGCGGCGGCATGCACAGAAGGACGCACTCGCGCACACCCAGCACACGACACACACCAGCACACGTGTACACCGGCGTCGCCGCCGGTTGAGATGGACGGTGAGGCTTCCAACAAGCGGAGGCGGCTCGAGCCAAAACCGCATCCGGCGAGCGTGGACTTCATCAGCAGCCTCCCCGATGACATGCTGCTCGTCATCATCGGCCTCCTCCCCACCAAATCTGCCGTGCGGACCGCCCTGCTCTCCCGGCGGTGGCACCCCCTCTGGCGCTGCGTCCCCCTCAACCTCACCGTCGACAGCTGCCTCTATGATGGGAATTGCAAACGCATGGCCGCAGTCTCCAAGATCCTTTTATCGCACCCTAGGCCAGCCAGACGCCTTGACATCCGCATGTTCAGTACCAACTGCAAGGTCCAACCCAAGTTCGATGAGTGGTTCTTATCCCCCGCCCTAGATCAGCTCGAGGAGCTCAGCTTTGAAGCTGGATGATGTCACTCTCTGCCACCGTCTGCACTCCGCCTCACGCCAACGCTGCATCGCGCCAGCTTCAGCTCCTGCTATCTTCCCCAGATTAATGCCGCGCCCATCCTTCTTCTCCCTCAACTCAAGAAGCTCGACCTCTTCGACGTTCTCATCTCAAAGAAGGCTATGGAGCACCTGCTCCGCAGTTGTACTATGCTCGAGTACCTTCGTCTTGAGCAGATCCACGGGTTCATTAGCCTCCACATCGCCTCAAAGAATCTCCGATGGATTTATGTGTCTTGCTGGCCCTGCAAGAAGACATCAATTGGGAAGAGATCATTCCAACTGTTCCACGTTATGGTCATTGAGAATGTGCCTTTCCTTGAGAGATTGCTTGTATCGGATCTAGTAGGTCCAACAAAAATCAGGGTCATTGACGCGCCGAAATTGACAGCGTTGGTGTACTCGTCTGCCAAATTCTCCGAACACTTTATTGGATCCGTAATCGTTCAGGTACAACACTCATCTTCTTCTCCGTCTTCTTGAAATTCACATTTTTAAATTTCTTCTTGATGTATTTACGACCATCTTCCAGAAAATGATTCCCACAAGCTTGACCCAGTCCATGCCCACAGTGAAGATCTTAGCACTAAAATCTATCGGCCCCAATCTGGATCAAGTTGTTGGATTTGTTACATGCTTTCCGTGCACGGAGAAGCTACTCATCGAGGTGAAACTTCTTTCCTATAAGTAAACGGTAATCACAATGTAGCTCAATTTTTTCTTATTTTTCCCAAATTACGATGACAAGTGTAGTGTTCAAAACTGCATCTACGCACTACACCGAAAGAAATGTTTTTAGTATTTTTTCTCACGTGATCACCTGCATCATTTTTATGCTGTACTACTACTATAGTAGCCTAGGCTAGTCATAGTGGAAAGTAACTTAGACTACTCCAGTAACTCTATGGAGTACTAACTCCGTCCTGTTTTACTCTTCCAATTTTGTAGTATCAAAATTTGACCATAGATTTAACTGACAAAATGTTAATGCATGTCACTAAGAACTATATCGTTGGATTCGTATTTGAACATAATTTCAAATGGTGTAATTTTTAGTGACATGCATTGGCATTTTCTTAGGTAAATCTATGGTCAAATTTTATACTAAATACGAGGTAGTATTCCCTCCATCCCAAAATTTTTGTCTTACATTTGTTTAGATACGGATGTATCTAACACTAAAATGTAACTAGATACATCGGTATTTAGAAAAATTTAAGACAAGAATTTTGGGACGGAGGGAGTACAAAAGTGGGCTATGTAGGCCAAAACATGTGCCAAATTCACTTGTGATGCATTTGGCATCGATGCCACTCCATTGCTCACTGGTGCCCCAATCTGGATCACCTACTTTGCTCTAGTGCCAAATTAACTCACGCAATAAAAAAACACTGCATGGGAGAGAGAGAGAGGACTGAGGCAATAAAAAACACTTGTTTGGGAGAGTGAGAGGCTGGTGTAGTTGGTTTGATTGATTTGTTTATACATGTGGGTCTATGTGTAGAGCGGTGCCAACTCTCTCACATCGCGAGAGCGGTGCCAAAATCTTTTGATTTGACATCGATGCGTATTATGTGGCATACTTTTGCGAAATATGGCATCGGCCACATAGTGGAAGGCAACAAATGCCCAAGCTCTTCACGTGCTCCTAGTTAAATGAGAGGAAACAGAAAGAGAGAGAGAGAGAGAGAGAGAGAGAGAGAGAGAGAGAGAGAGAGAGAGAGAGAATATCACTAGCAAGCCAACCCTATCGTATGAGCGAATGATATTGGTACCTCTTGATGACACGACAATCTTATGCAGCCAGCTGCTCTAATATGTTCTCTTCTTTTGCAGATAAAAAAAGACCCGAAAGTGAAAAATGTGCTGCACTATAACAATCTCGTCGAATGCCTTGATCTCCATCTTACAGAAATTGATTTGATCGACTACTGAGGCAGCACATCTGAGATTAAATTGGCCAGGTTCTTTGTTCTGGAGGCAAGTGTGCTCAAGGTAATGAGGTTTGGCGTTCTCTGGCGCAACAATGAATGGCGTGCTGATCACCGCAAGCGTCTAAGCCTAAATGAAAAAGTCTCCGCAGAAGCTGAATTTGTTTTTGAAACATCAAGTGGCCAGAGACTCGAAAACTTATTTGCCCATTAGTAACTTGTCAGGGCGGTGGATTTTAGTTTGTATGATAATGCTGCATCCACCTAAAGTAACGAAAGTTCTTACGTAAACTTCCTAGTAATCCCCTCTTCCTAGGTGCAGCATTACTCCTAACATTTGTAATATCAGTTTGAAACTTGTAATATTGCCGTGTCCTATTCCTGCGTTTTCAAAATCTTGCGAATCAAATAGGTCCTGAGTTGGTGATGATGTTGTGCCTCCCATCTTTCACCGATAGCCGTCGGATCTAGATCTAACGCATACAAACCAAGCTTCTCCATTTTTGCAAAAAGATGCCCGTACTTGTTCCCTATTTACAAACAACTCCTTGTCTCTCACAATCAACCTTATCTCCTCCCCACCACATCTAGAAGGCGGTGGAAAAATCTGGCGCGATGGCCGCTGTCGGAGCCGTCCACCCCCAATCTTGGTGTTCCGTGCAATGCACGGGCATCTACGCACGGGAAATTATGTAGAATAGGGCTAGTTGTAAGCAGGCTAGCTCTACAGCCATGATGACAGTGACTGCAGACGGTGAGGCTGAATATGGTATGCCGAACACGACGCCTATACTCAGGTGTCATCTCCGGCGCAGGGTCTTGTCATTTCACTGTGAGGAGCAGCACGTAATAATTTGACCAACGGGTAGTACAGTGCTAGTACTAGTAGCACCATGGTCTGGATTTAGGAGTACTACCACGTCCATCTGGATTTTAGTATTTGACTAGCAATATCTAGTAGTAATGCATGTCACAAAAAATGTACTACTCCCTCTATAAATAAATACATGGTGTTTTATTCCTATCGGCGAGAGAACTTAATGTTTTTTGCTAACTACTAATAGGATTACATGCAATGAACTAAACACTACATGTCATGTTTGGTAGTCTCAAGTCATTGAAAGCATGCACGGCCCACATCTCTCATTGGTTGATAATATGTCAGAAATAAGAAACAAGGAGGGAGTTAATGCACCGTGCCTAAGTGTTTTGGGATTATTTGGTTTTCGTAATGTGACTTACACAACATTTTTGTTTACATGCATTAACATTTTATTAGTTAAATCAAAGGTCAAAACTTGGCGCAAAATGCAAAGGGGACCAATAAACCAGTAAACATCAAACTTCTCTCGTTTGGCCCCAACTAGAGGTCCGGTGAGATGACTATACTGCACCGGCACGGAGGGGGACGCAGCTTCATTGACTTACGACAACTGCCTTTGGGTGAATGACACGTGGGCCCAGGGGGTGGCTAGCCCACCTATCATACAGCCAAAGGCAGGTGCAGTAGAGGGCCGAGGAGTAGTACGAAATCCTACACACCTACGCATGCTAACCAAGGGCAAGAGTGATCACTCGAATCGCAAGATCAGTTGACCCATGGACGCGATGAGCGCGAGCATCAGCCAACTGTGCCAGATGGTCCACGACGCCGGCCTGCGGCTCGGCAATGAGGAACGTCTCGAGGTAGTATTGCTTGAGGCCGCCAGGGCGAGGGGCCACTTGGACGACAACGTCGTCTCCTTGTTTGACGAGGTCCTCGTCGGTTTCCTCGACAAGTTCACCGTCGTTAAGAAGCTCGCAGACAACTTTGACGTAAGCCTCCAGCCGACACGCCCAGGCTCTATGATGCCCACCACCCTCAATGGCCACTATGGTGACAATCTCTTCGACACACTGGTGGCCCTGCGACTGCCCACCGTCGCGCCGGAGAATGTCCACCTCGAGGTCGCGCTCGCCGCGCAGCGCCTGGTGCAGCAAGACATCATCGACATAATCACCCACGTCTACGCGCAAATCGTCCACAAGGACTACTACATGCAAGAGGAGGATGATAGGACGCTGGCCTTCTTGGACCGTAGGGCAACCTTGGATGGCACTGTTCAGAAGCACATTGAGCTCGCCACCAACGCCGCTGCTCCTCACACGTCGGTTGGTGACCCAGCGCACTAGGGCATGAGGATGTCGTTGATGGATCCGTATGTATTTTTATCTTTCCGTCAAATCCATGTAGTAGTATATGATACTACAATAATTATCTTACCTTTCGCATCAACTTCATAATTTTCGTACGTACTCCATGCATGAACGGCGCCAGAACCAAACTTCTCATTACTCTAGGCAAAATCGTTATTTTCTATCTATCGATCGCGCCATGGAGCAGAACCAAATTTTACAAGTTACGAGTTCAAAAGGAAAAGCCTGCCGTGTTCGCGTCGCACCCCCACACGGTTGGTCCGGCACGCCGCTCCAGCGGGAATGCGTGCAGTGTTGCATTTTCACTTACAAGTGGGACCGTAGTTGAGCAAACCGACTATTGGCAAACCCCCACCCCGCCCACCGCACGATGGCCGAGAAAATAGGAGGGAGAAGAGATGGATGTAGCACGGACTCCAAGAAAATTGGTGTCGGATGGGACTCGTGTTGGTGGCATGTGCCGTACTGCTAGACGTGAATGCTAGTTATGGCCCATGCCAGCCCACTATATCGAGCCTATATCGAGGTACGTAGAACAAATTTCCTGCAGTCCGTTGATACGTCTCCGTCGTATCTACTTTTCCAAACACTTTTGCCCTTGTTTTGGACTCTAACTTGTATGATTTGAATGGAACTAACCCGGACTGGCGCTATTTTCAATAGAATTGCCATGGTGTTGTTTTTGTACAAAAAATAAAGATTCTCGGAATGTCTTGAAACTCCACGGAACACCTTAGAAAAAATAAAGAAAAATCCTTGCAAAAGATGAAGACCAGGGGGCCCACACCCTGTCCACGAGGGTGGGGGGCGCCCCCCTGGGTGCGCCCCCTACCTCATGGGCCCCCTGGTGGCCCTCCGACGCCAACTCCAACTCCATATATTGGCCTTCGGGGAGAAAAAAATCAGAGAGAAGAAATCATCGCGTTCTACAATACAGAGCCGCCGCCAAGCCCTAATCTCTCTGGAGGGCTGATCTGGAGTTCGTTCGGGGCTCCGGAGAGGGGGATTCGTCGCTGTCGTCATCATCAACCATCCTCCATCACCAATTTCATGATGCTCACCGCCGTGCGTGAGTAATTCCATCATAGGCTTGCTGGAGGGTGATGGGTTGGATGAGATTTATCATGTAATCGAGTTAGTTTTGTTAGGGTTTGATCCCTAGTATGCATTATGTTTTGAGATTGATGTTGCTATGACTTTGCCATGCTTAATGCTTGTCACTAGGGCCCGAGTGCCATGATTTCAGATCTGAACCTATTATGTTTTCATGAATATATGTGAGTTCTTGATCCTATCTTGCAAGTCTATAGTCACCTACTATGTGTTATGATCCAACAACCCCGAAGTGACAATAATTGGAACCACTCCCGGTGATGACCATAGTTTGAGGAGTTCATGTATTCACTATGTGCTAATGCTTTATTCCGGCTCTCTATTAAAAAGAGGCCTTAATATCCCTTAGTTTCCAATAGGACCCCACTGCCACGGGAGGGTAGGACAAAAGATGTCATGCAAGTTCTTTTCCATAAGCATGTATGACTATATTCGGAATATATGCCTACATTTCATTGATGAACTGGAGCTAGTTCTGTGTCACCCTATGTTATGACTGTTACATGATGAACCACATCCGGCATAATTATCCATCATTGATCCGGTGCCTACGAGTTTTCCATATACTGGTTCTCGCTTATTTACTTTTCCGTTGCTACTGTTACAATCACTACAAAATACCAAAAACATTACTTTTGCTGTCTTTACTTTTGTTACCGTTACCACCGCTATCATATTACTTTGCTACTAAACACTTTGCTGCAGATACAAAGTTTCCAGGTGTGGTTGAATTGACAACTCAGCTGCTAATACTTGAGAATATTCTTTGGCTCCCCTTGTGTTGAATCAACAAATTTGGGTTGAATACTCTACCCTCGAAAACTGTTGTGATACCCTATACTTGTGGGTTATCATCCGTGCTCAGCCCTCCTCTATCTCTCTTCTCAGCCAGCCAGCGGACGCACGGAGCCCATCATCTGTTTGCTCATATGCGGCCCCACATGTCAGTGAAAACGCAAGAGGACCCACTGAACCTGCACATCTTTCACCTCGACATGCTGGTGATGAAAAACAAATCCAAGAAAGATCTTCGGTGCCCGCTTTTGGAGTTACTCAAGAGTAGTAAGATTCTATTTACAGTTTAACCCAAGATGCACATCTCGTGGCTTCAACTACCACTATATTTTCTTTCATGACACGACCTGGATGCTGGATGTCCCACGTGTCGGCGAAGAGGAAGAACCCGACCAAATCTTCGGTTGTGCTCTCGGATTAGACTAGTTGTGCTAACTTAAAAAATTTATTGTGTACTCCCTCCGTTCCAAAATACTTGACTTCCATTTGTCCAAAAATGGATGTACCTATATACTACAACATGTCTAGATACATATGTATTTTGACAAATAGAAGGCATGTATTGTGCAACGGAGGGAGTAGAATGGATGCCATTTTTTGTATTGGGAAGAAGAGTACATCCATATATTGATAGAGCGCAATTTAGTAGATGTTCTATCACTTTTAGCTAGCACAGAGGCTATAGATGAGATTAGTGCACTTGTTGATACTCCTACTTGGTATGTGTGTTGCTGCTTAGACGCAGAGAAAAATGGACTGGAGGGAGTACTAGAATAGAGGCTAGACATGAGATTAGATGCGAGGAAGCAACGTCTACTTCTTTACACTCGAAGAAGAAAGAAGCACGCAATATCGAGCCTCCGCAGATCAACAATGAATGCATCGAGAAGGCAGTAATCCAACTTATAGGAGTAGTAAAATGTATTCTTGTGGTTCTTGTTTTCTTTGGTCTTGCTTTTCTAGTCAAAATTATCATTGCAGTTCATGCAAAACGGAGGTCCGTTTGGGGTCGTGTGTTGCAGTTGGCCTTACAAGTGGGACCGCAGTTAAGGAAACCGACTATCGGCAAACCCCCACCTCGCCCGCCGCGCGATGGCTGAGTTAGAGAAACGATGAGGTTGAAGAGATTGCTCTAGCACGGACTCCAAGAAATATGGTGTCAGATGGAAGTCGTGCTGGTGGCGTGTGCCGTACTCCTGGACGTGAATGCTTGTTCTGGCCCATGCCACCCTACTACTCCTACTTCTTACTATATAGTACTACTAGTATCGAGGATTCGAGGTGCTGGTTACGTAGTAGAGTACAATATGGATACAGTAAAAACACCCGCACAACGCGCGAAGCATGTGAAGCTAGTACAAATAGTGTACTACTATTATTGATTGGCCTCATCCGATAACCTGTCGCAATGCACGTACAATTATGTATTTGGAAAATATATTTTTTGCCTCGTCGCACCCCTCACTCACAGAAGCGACTCGAAAGCCATTTATAAATTTAGTAAGTTTATCACAAGCATATCATTTTATTACATACAACAGGTCATCAACCCACATCGACAACGAGGATACATTATAAATACTAAAGTTTTCACCACACAACAAATAACAAGCAATGAAATGAACTTCAACTCAACCATTCCTCAGCGTTGGAAACACTTGCTTTGAACCACAAGTGATTCTCTGGGACGGGCCATCCATTGTCGATCTGGAGACCAATGTAGGACTGATCATCTAGGCTGAAGCGGCCTACTATATCAGTACCAGGGTAGGGAACCACCCAAATGTCTGAGGTATAGACACAGTTGCTTCTCATAAATGGTAGTAATGTTGTGTCAACAGTAGTTGGATCGCCTTTCACCATCATTGGATAGTTTTGTCCAAGGAAGAGCGAGTTTTCTCCAAGACTATCAATTCTGTACCAGGGAGAAGGAGTTGGCGCTAGCACACTAGTATCCATCCCGAATACCATGCAATGGGTGTTGGAATAGGTCCGGAGAGTGCGACCATGGGAGACTACACCTGCTTCCTTAGCAGTAACATCATCAGTGGGCTGTATACACACGAGAAGAGGTGATCCATCGGAATTAGTTGCCAGGCGCCAAATAGTATATGGGCGCTTCTCGTCCTCATGCTCGTGATCATCACCATCGTCATCTCCCCCTTGGTTATAAAAATCTTCAAGTATAGGTGGTGGAATGTTCGCAGGACCTTGGAAACACAAGAAGAAGGTTAATTAGTAAAGGGAAACTTGCTAACCCGCATGCATGTGGATGAAACAATTATAATTATGGTGGAAGACAAACGTACCGAAACAACGACTCCATGCAAAAATAGTGCCACGAGTGGTGGCAGCAAACACAAGGCCCTCATATTCAATTGCATCACAGTACTCATCCGTGTACAGAAACTGATTTTTGAGCAATATCCATCGAGTCAAACCAGCAAGTACGGCAACAAGCTTGTCGAAGATAGCAACAACTTCATAGTTGTTGTAGTTCCAAGAGCGGTTGGGAACTCGAGAAATTGCTATCTTCCATAGAAGACAGTCATCATGATTGTATTTGAACGTGCGTACAATACCGGTGTGCTCAACCTTTGGGCAGTCTGCTGAGATTTTTGGAAGTGGAACCCGATCATGCGTGTACACATTCACAAGTTCCCACTCGCAGTTGGACCCAATGTAAACAACCCAATCTCCATTTGCGCCTGCCCAAGCCTTGCCCTCAAGCGATGGCATCTTAACATCATATGTATCATTATCAAGCGGCATCAACTTGCACAGGGCGAGGCCTCCGTCGTGATGGCGCCAGTCATCAGGGTCACGGCGAAGAAGGTAAGGGAGATCAAACCGCTCCTTGACTCTTGGGTTCCTTGTAATGATGTTATTAGTTGAGTCAAGAATGGGCTTGAACGAACCTGCCATGCTAGCCGAGGTGATGACGTCACACCGATCAATGAGTTCCTCCACCATGTCATCTTTCAGATCGGGGCAAGAATAACGGGGACGTTTCCGTCATGTTCCCTCCATGGAGAAGATGATCGAACAATGGAAGAAGAAAGGGTGAAGGGTTGAAGGAAAATGGAGGAGGGAGAGGAAGAGCGTGGGATAGCAGTTCCAAATCGAGAGGGAAAGGCGAAGAGTCGGTGGGCGGTTGCCAGTTTGCCACGGTTCACGAAGGGGAGCCCCGGCCTACACGTCGGTTCGGAAATACTCCTACTACTCGCTGTCGTCTCACTTTGGAATAGCCAGTACTAGTAGTATAAAAAAGACATATAGGCTGGAGCTTCAGTGCTTTCTTGCCAAGGGCTGCCCACTTGCTTCTCACACTATCACCCTCTCTCCAGATCTAAAAAAGACGGCCCCTCTCTCCCTCCTCACCGGTGGTCATAGATCCACCGGGAAAGAAAAGGACGTGCAGCGTTGATGCACTCATCGTCGGCGAGTGAGGTCACGCACTGACGACAAGGCCGTCCTCTCAGACCTAGCACCCGCGCTGGATGGCCTCCGTCCCCAAGCTCACTGCTGTAGTGTGCGGAGGACGACGACCACGAGCGAAGCCACTTCCTGCCGACCCTCAGGTATGCTACCTCTTTTTGAACCATACCCTTGTTCTATTGCCCCATCTGGCACGTTGTTGCATGTGGATCTTTTTCCACTCCACCATCTTCCCAATTTGCTATCCTCTGCTCTGCTCGCCACGCAGACGAAAACCATAATTTGCACTATTAAAGGAAACCCTACTTCATGCAGACTAATCCATGTCTGGGTTGAATAAGGAAAGTAAGAGAGACTGTACTGTCCAAGAGAGTAGGCATCGAACCCGCATCTAGGTTGAAAAGGGGAAAATCAGTAGCTAAGGAACGAGTCTCGTGTCTCTTGGTTGAAGAAGGGTAGAAAGGCATGACAACGCAATAGAGAATGACCAGGTCGATCGGTTTGTTGTCCTCAAATAGGAAAAAGGTGGCTAAAGAGAACAAAAATGGGACGTAATCCACATATGTTGCCTGGATATTTGTTGCTCTGGGCAACCATACCTCCCTCACCACTCTGCGTCCATGGAGGTACATCGTACTGGTGCGCCCACTGTCCGAATGGGCCTCCCATGCTCTTATTGCTACTTTTTTGTTGTTAGTATAACGCTAGCAGTCAAGTCAAGCAATGCTACTGCTAAAGTGAAGCCACATTTAATAACTAATGCCGCTCTCAGTCTAATGCCACCGATAAATTTAAGCAATGCCATTTAATGTCACTGGATTATTTCAGGGTTAGCTATTGATTGTGGATGTATTGTTACCTTTACATTTTGTCTAATGCCACTAGTATACCAATGCTGAAACTTGTTACCTTTACATTTTGTATTGTTAATTCTTATAGAAACCTTCCAGTGCTAGAGTTTATTGAAATCTGTTCAGTAAAACCATTGTACTGTACCCTGTAATAAACTAACTACTCTACTGTTGCACTAGCCACTGGATTAGTGTATATTTGTAGTATTCGAATGGTGTAGAGTTCACTCAAATTATCCCGGTAAAGCTAGTCACACCTTTGTTAAAATTAATGTTCATTATGTTACCGGAGTAGGTCTGTATGTTTGTCTCTAATGCATGTCGACTACATACCTGACATCATGATGTAATGTTAAGTCATTTCCTTTTGTACAGTGTCACTGAATTGTCAAGGCGGTGATGGCATTTTATTTTAGTAGAACTGCACAAAATTTGCTTAAAAGAAGAGGAAAGGTCGGGAATGGCTCAGTTTTTTAGAAAAAACTATGTATGCCTTCCTGACATCAGCCGATGTTGCTTTATTTATTCCTTCAAACATGTTGTTAGAAACAGTCTTGCTACCTTTTCCCATTAAGAAATTGGAATGCTTATATTTGTGAGTCTATGCTTCAACTAGTGCCACTTTTATAGTAATCACACTTTCAATATCTATGCAAACAGGGATGCTCGATTTTAGTGGAGCTGCACAAAAAGTCCAACTGGGTCAACATTAGGAGCATGTTTTTTCCAAACCTTTATATCCAATTGGTGACACTATGAGCTGTTCATTACGAAGGTACATGGTTTGCTACTATCTTGCTACTCTTTTTGTACTGTCATTAGATAGTAATACTAGTGGTTTGCTAGCTGCTTGATATGTTACTAGCTGCTTGATATTTGTGCAGACAGAGATGTTTGCCCGTTGCTATTTGGCAAACAAACAAAGTGTCCACAATTTTGGTTGAATTGCACAAGAGAATAGTATAGTCACTGCATGCAGTGCCATTTGAAAATAGACACAAAGATTGGATAGTCACTTCATGGACTGCAGAAAAGTAGTACTGTACTATTTACTAGCCAACAGTTGGTGCATCATTGCTTTGGTCTAATTATACAATGGGCATCATTTTTCCTAAGTTAAAGTTTGTATTCCGAAAATAGTCTCGCAGTGTGATCGAGAGAAGACCAAATCATATTGCAGTGGATGTTCCTCCATCATGTGTGGTTCATTCTCATGGTTCGAGCTGTTGGTGAAACCACTTACGTTTGCAAGAGGAATTGTAGACTTCACAAACAAATTTTTCTTTCAGTCTGTACTGAATGTTGGCCAATAGAAGCATCCATGTTAGTAGGAAGAACAAATGTTTTTCTAGATCTTTGCTTTTGGAGCGACATATTTGTATATGATCTGTGAATCATTGAGATGCATTAACATGTTGATCTTATGTATGGGAATCGTACTTGTTAGTTTTAGTTGCGACGCAAGATCCGAAGTGGCTGATCTTTGCTTTTGGAGCTATATATTTGTATATGATCTGTGAATCATTGAGATGCATTAACAGTTACTTATTTCTGTTTGCTCAGTGTTTACAAGTTACTGATCGATCACTAGCTAGCCTACAAATGCGCTCCTGGCAGTTTTATTTGCGACGCAAGATGCAAAGTATGCCTACCTCTGAAGAAACTGACAAGCTACACTATCGATCCTACACGGATAAAAATGCCTACCTCTGAAGAAACTGACAAGCTACACTATCGATCCTACACGGATAAATAGCGGATCACGCACATACTACCTCCTTTCCGGTTTGCAGGGCTCAATTCAAGAAACGACCTACTCGGTCCTACACGAATAAATAGCGGATCACGCACGTACTAGTACCTCCTTTCCGGTTTGCAGGGCTTAATTCAAACCTCTCACCAACCAAGGTACTCCCTCTGTCCGAGTTTATTAGTCCCGTGAGCAAAGCAGCAAGACAAGGGCATGGCAATAATTAACGGCATGCAAAAATTTAAGCCTAATTAATTCCAGTGATTTAAGTGGCTGCATGCCTGCCCTCGGCTGCGACTCACTGCATGCTTCTTCACGTACTGCCTATGACCGATTTTGAGTGCCTGCAAGCAGTCAGCCATAATTAAGGCAGCTAACTGATACGAAAAAAGATACGCTTTAATTGTTACAGGTTTTTTAAATCCGTGGAATCATTATTGACAAGGAGGGAGATGATTCGAGTGCACTTGTTTGACCGCCATGCCGGCGTGCGACCCAGACAGGACGGAACGGCACAGTCATAATTTCAGTTTCCCTAGTTTTCCACGGCAAACTGGCGCGCTAAGCCATTATGCATTGAATTCCCATGACCGTCGCGCTACCTTCCCCCTATAAGTACTGTTTCCCGGCCTTCTCCGGTGCCACCGTGACCCAACTCGCCATATCCTCATAAGCCCCCACCGGCCCGACATCGCTCGCCACGTCCGACATGCCCCCGCCCGTCTGCGGTAGGCGACGCCGGAGGCGGTCACCGCTGGAACTAGTGTTCGGTTTTTCACCGGAAGGCAGCCGGAGGGAGGAGGCATTCTATTTGTCTTTAGATGGCAATGCGCAGATCGAGGAGTTGTTGGAGCGCGACCGCATGGCGGAGGAGCAAGAGTTGTTGGAGCGCAACCGCCTGGCAAAGGAGCAGCGTATCGCTGATTTGCGCCACCAGCGGGACATGGAGCAGCAGCGCACCGACGCTCTGAGTCACGAGCAGAGCGCCCGCAACTGGGCCGACTACATGGAGGCCGGCGCCCGGTAAATAGCCCGGGAGGCTGTCGGGCACGCACGCGTTCGCGACGCTGATTTTTACTACCAGCTCGTCAAGTGGGTTTCCCGCTTGGAAGCCGAAGCTTCGGTGGACCACGCCGGCATGGAAAGGGCCAACACGCGCGAGCAACGCGCCCTATTGCACCTCTTGCAAGTCCAAGGCGAGGCGCAGGACGCCGGTGCTGGCGTTTAGCATGTACCATAGATGGCGGCCGGCTTTGTCTAGTTAGCTAAGAGTAAGTTAATACTTGTCTAGTGGGAGTAGATAGTTAACTTGGCTATGATGGTTGTCAACGTGGAAGTTTAGTACTCTATATGTGGTTCAGACCTGTTACTTTGCTCTGAATGTTGAACTTTCCGTTTGAACGTATGGAATGGGTTGTTATTTTTTAAAATGGGTTGTATTTGTCCTCCATGGGTTTCGAGGCTGACTTGTGGGCCTAGCAAGTTGACGCGTACACAATCAGGAGATGATTGTACATGGAGAGGATGACAACAGGGACCCGTAGAGGTCATGGCAGTAAGCAAGCAAGTGCCTCCTTATTTCAAGCCAATAAAAAAATGGCTCCTCCTAGTGGATTTCTGACATCCGGGTCGCATGCCATTGTTAACGTAGTCAATAAATGAGAGAATTGCACAATGAGCGGCTGACACCAGGGACCCAGCAGCTCGCCCATTTATTTTTGTTTTGGGTTAATTTGATAAATGCCTCCGAGAAATGCCACTGCAATTTCAAAACTTTGAAAAATGCCATTTCATGCCATTTCTAGTGGCATTTTTCGAAGTCTGGAGTGGCGTTTTTCAAAGTTTGCAAACTGCAGTGGCGTTTTTCAAAGTTTGCAAAAAGTTGCAGTGACATTTTTCAAAGTTTGGGAATTGCAGTGGCATTTTTATGAATTGCCATAATTGGAGTGGCATTTATCTAATTTGTTTTTGAGATGGAAGCAGGGTGTCAACTGGGCTGTGCGGGACACTCTGGCCTGTCTAGACAGCCTTTTCTTTTATGTTTACCACAGACCAGCCCAGTAGTTTTTTTTCTTTCTGAAAATGGCTAGCCCAGTTTTTTTGTGATTTGTCAAGTAAGTCACTTTATCAGGCCTGTTGGGCTGCAAATCTTTCAAGACGAGGAGAGCTTCATTCGGCTGGCCCAGAAAATGGCCTATCAGTAATGAGAAATGGGTTGTACATTTTTAAAACACATCAAACTGACAATTAGTTTCAAATATCATTTTTTCATTTCGTGATTTTAAATTGCATTGATTTTTATGCATGGACAATTTATTGGATTTTATATTGATATACATTTATTTTTAAAATCAGTCTGAATGTGACTCAAAATTTCGGGATTAAAAACAGTTCAGATCGCACCGACATATGCAAAATTTCGTATAATTTTTTAACCGTGGACACAATATGGGCTGTAATGCTAACAAAAAGAATATGGGCTCCAAAAAAACCCTTAAGAATTAGCAAATGCGTTGTAAACTATTTGAAATAATGGCAGATGGGCTGTATGCAGTTTTCCACAGATTTGAGGCTTTCCACAGATGGCCTGTATACTATTGGATGTCCAATCAAAGGTCGTCGTGCTTCTTCAATCTCTGCTCTTCCTACTACAGTCGCTCAAACAAGCGCCGGCGGGACTGCCTGCTCCCTCCTCCACGCGGCCGGCTGTGCTGCCGCGCAGGCCTCACCGCCCCACCGTACTCCCATCGCGGGCCGAGCCATCCCTCTACTCACCCACAGTCCCACACCTGCTGTTATTCTCTGGCGACGGCACACGAACCAGTAAACCCTCGTACAGTTGTACTCCCCTCCGCATGGGAAACAACTGCCGAGTCTTCCCTGCCTCCGTGTCGTTCCCTTCCTAGGCCTTGCCGTCGTCCACCGCCCTGGTGCTCTCGGCGTGGCATGGTCAACGACCGACATGCATCTGAAGTCGACTGTACATGGAGAGGCTGACAGCTGGGTCCACGGCCGCACGCAAGGAGATTCCTCCTTATTACGCGCAAAATAATGATTCCTCCACCTGACATCTGGGATCCACCGAAAGGGCCTCTGTATTTCACGGAAAAAACATTACCGCCGCTGACAGCTCGGACCCACCAGCTATATCTTCGCACGCAAGGAAGTGCCTCCTTATTACGCCTAAAAAAAGAATACTCCCCATACGATGTCCACTAAGTTGACGGGGCCTACTAAGTTGACGGGGACGAAGGGCTTTGTCAACTTAGTCAATATATGCACGATTCTAGCTTGACTAACCGTACGATGTCCATCCAACGGCCGTAGTGCTTCTTCAACCTCTGGTCTTCTTGCTCCAGCCGCCCAAAGCAGCGCCGTTCGTGCCGCCTCCTCCTGCCTCCCGTGGCCGGCTGTGCTGCCGCGGAGGCCTCACCGCCTCCATACTACTCCCACCACTGGCCAGGCCATCCCTCCACTCCACTCACCCACACCCCCTGTTATTCTGCGGCGACGGCAGCACAGCCGAACCAGTGAACCCTCGTACTCCTCTCCGCGTGGGCATCCACTGCCGCGTCTTCCCCGGCTCCGCGTCGTCCCCTTCCTAGGCCTCGCCGTCGTCCACCGCCGTGGTGCTCTCGGCGCAGCTGGTCAATGTGGTCAACGACCGAATTCCATCGGAAGAATACTGTGCGTGAAGAGGCTGACAGCTGGGTCCACGGCAGCCGCAAGGAAGTGACTCCTTATTATGCGGAAAATAATTATTCCTCCACCTGACAGCAGGGACCCACCGGACGGGCCACCAGTATTTCGCGAAAAAAACGTTTGCCCCTGACTGCTGGGACCCACCCGACGGGCCACCGTATTTCGTGAAAAAAACATCCCCCCTACTGTCATCTGGGACCCACTGGAAGTGCCTCCTTATTACGCACAAAAAAATGAATAGGCCCCCTGCTAGCTGGGACCCACCTTTCTAGGAGGCAGACTTGTGGGCCTACTAAGTTGACGGGGACGGAGGGCTTTGTCAACTTAGTCAATATAAATGATTCTAGCTCCAGTGACTGTACGATGTCCATCCAACGGCCGTAGTGCTTCTTCAACCTCTGGTCTTCTTGCTCCAGCCGCCCAAAGCAGTGCGGGTCGTGCCGCATGCTCTTGCTTCCCGTGGCCGGATGTGCTGCCGCGGAGGCCTCACCGCCCCCTACTATTCCCACCGCTGTCCAGGTCCTGCGGCGACGGCAGCCTCACACCGCAGCCGAACCAGTGAACCCTCGTACTCCTCTCCGCGCGGGCTTACACTGCCGCGTCTTCCCCAGCTCCCCGTCGTCCCCTTCCTAGGCCTCGCTGTCGTCCACCGCCCTGGTGCTCTCGGCGCGGCGTGGTCAACCTGGTCAAGGAACGACTTCCATCGGACATGGACTGTATGTGGAGAGGCTGACAGCTGGGTCCACGGCCGCAGCAAGGAAGTGCCTCCTTATTACGCGGAAAATAATTATTCCTCCACCTGACAGCGGGGACCCACCGGACGGGCCACCGTATTTCGTGAAAAAAACGTTTCCCCCTGACTGCTGGGACCCACCAGCTGCACCTTCACACGCAAGGAAGTGCGTCCGGGCAAAATAAAAGATTCACCCCCCTGACTGCTGGGACCCACCAGCTACATCTTTGCACGCAAGGAAGTGCGTCCGGGCAAAAAAACGATTCGCCCCCTGGCTGCTGGGACCCACCAGCTACATCTTCGCACGCAAGAAAGTGCGTACGGGCAAAAAAAAAACGATTCGCCCCCCTGACTACTGGGACCCACCAGCTACATCTTCGCATGCAAGGAAGTGCCTAACAGTCGGGACCCACCTGGTCGAAGCGTACGTAGCGTTGTCATTTTGGTCGCGAACGTGTATGTACATACTGGTCGATGTAGAGGCACACACGTGTCGTAGTAGAGGCGCGCACGTGTCGTAGTAGAGGCGCGCACGTAGTATGTACACGTACGTACATCGGCGAGGGTGCAAGAAAGAAAATACGACCAGGGTCTCGAACACCTACTCGCGCATACGTACATGGCTGGGTCGGAACAGAGAAACAACATCGTCGTCGTGTTCATGGGGAGCCAACCGGCTGGGTCGGAACAGAATGCGTGGTCGTGTTCATCGGGAGGGCTTGGACGGAACAGGCGATGGAAACGAGGCCTGGCGTACCGCAGAACGGAGGAAATGGACCTCCTACATTCGGAACGGGGTCCTGTTGATCGGGAGGGGTGTGGTGTATCGCAAAACGGAGGAAACGGACCTCCTACGATCGAAACGGGGGTCCTTTTGATCGGGAGCGGTGTGGCGTACCACAAAACGGAGGAAACGGACCTCCTACGGTCGAAACAGGGGTACTGTTGATCGGGAGGGGTGTGGTGTACCGTAAAATAGAGGAAACGGACCTCCTACGGTCGAAACAGGGGTCCTGTTCATCAGGAGGGGTATGGCATACTGCAAAACGGAGGAAATGGACCTCCTACGGTCGAAACGGGGGTCCTGTTCATCGGGAGGGGTGTGGCGTACCGCAAAACGGGACTCCACGGGATAATGTTCATCTCCACCGTCGTCCTCCTCCAGCCTCCATGGGCTACCGTCGACCTCCTCCAGCCTCCACGGGCTCCTGTTCATCCAGCCTCCACCGCACGCTACTCCACCGGCTACTGTTCAACCACCCGTCCAGCATCTACTGTTCATCCAGCCCTCCACACCACGGGGTCCTGTTCAACCACCCCTCCACGGCCACCCCTCCACCATCTACTGTTCATCCAGCCCTCCACACCACGGGGTCCTGTTCATCCAG
>NC_041381.1:463950413-463982787 GCF_002162155.2 Triticum dicoccoides
GCGCAATGGTCACTGTTCATCCAATCGATCGGCTTCAGTTAGCAGCAGTAGCGAAGGAATCGCTCCATCGGGTTCAGTTAACAGCCATCGATTGATCGCTCGGGTTTAGTAACGCGTAGCCTGTAGTGCAATCGCTCGGGTTCAGTTAGAGCCCAACGCCTCGCTTGGGTTCAGTTAGAGCCAACGCCTCGCACACACGCGCGGACGTGTATGAGAGAAATGCGCATCGCTCGGCCACCGACCTCCCACCGTTACCGGCAACTCCCCGAAATTTTCCTCCCCCTCGCTTCTACCACGATTTTTTCCGGCATGGATGGCCCAAAGAATGTCATGCAGCTGCGTCTCCGGCCCGCCCAGGACGAAAAGCCCATTTTCTGTCATGATTTTTTGTCATAGAAGTAGGAGCCCACCACATCTATGATGATACCGGGTTTTGTCACAATTATCGTCATAGAAGTGTCATACGTATGACAGGATTTTTTTTCGTTCGGCCCAAAATGTCACGGATGTGTCTTTTTTTGTAGTGTCTGTGATAAAAGCTTTTTTTAGTTTTGTCCTAATACTTGTCCATGACTATATAGAGCTTTGTCCATTACATACAAATGTAAGTGACATTTTTTGTTGTTGTTGTTGATTGGAGTTCTACACCATGCATGGTATGTGTTAACAATTTGTGTGAGAAGCATCACCTCGATATACAAGTTCTCCAAGCTTCGGAAGTGTTACACCAAGGAAAAGACTGCGTGCAGGTCATAATCCATGCTGATAGACAACGTCTTGATAGAATGAACCGTTGTGGATGTGCTGACCGTCGACAAACACTTGAAGTGGAATAAAATATAATATTAGTAGAGTAAAGGTTGAATTGCATGGAACTTGTTTGTACCAACGAATGGAGGTGAAAGTATTGTTGAAAGTCAGTACCTGAATAATTATACCGTCATTTGTGATGCCGGATTTAGAGAAATATTAGATAATTTGCCCATGACCTGCAGTTTAGGTGTAGAGGTGATAACTATCCGCAACTTCTTGCAATCACCATCACAAAGCAACCGTTGAAGTGACGAGGCATCTTCTATAACATTTTCCCCATAGATACCAGAAATGCCGATGCTCATAAGGTTTGGTGAGTTTATTCGGATGCAATGGTGCCTGATTGTCCAAACAAGCAGCAGAGACTCAAGTGTAGGAGAAGTAGAGTTGATGATGCTTTGTAATGAGACGTCTGATACATCAACATCTACTAGCGAGAGTCTCCTGAGCAGTGGTAGTTTAAGCGCCCGTACATAATTGTTTGATAACTTGCAAAGAGCAAAGGCAATGGTTTGGAGAGAGGAGGAATTCTGAGGGTTTGATGCTGGTGGTGATGGCATGAGCGAAGGGCATGAGAATGGCCCTATGTCCTGTTGTCGCAAGCATGGTGGGAACAGGTAGTAAAACTCGAGCACCTGGAGATTGTTCAGTCTTGGGGATCGAAGCCAGGCGCCCACTGTAGAGTGCCTGCAGTGGAGGTAGGACACCGGAATGCAGAGGCGGTGAATTGTGCTCTGACGGCTGGAGAGGATGGTCTTTGGAAGGTATGAATCGTCATACGAATTATCTTCACCGACGTGTTCTCCTCTAAAAAAAGTTCCAGTGAATTTTACGCGGACGAGTTCCTCAGGTGTGGCGGAGTACGCGGTGACCAACTCGAAATGTACTTGATCCAGAGGGTTAAAAAGACGTGGGACAGGGATCTCACGGCAGTCCAGATTCAGAGGAGCGGCGTGCCAAACAGGGCGCCAATGACAAGCGAGGATTTGAGTACGAACGCCTTCCTTAGTGGACAGACGGGAGATGATCTCATCGAGGACACCGTCCGGGAGGTCGTTGATGCGGTCCAGACCAGACTGCTCTTCTTGATTCTCAGATCCAGTAGGCGACCCTCGCCGCTTCCAGCCGCTACCTCCAAACAATCAGAAGAAGGCGTCGCCGGTGGCGCGAGCCTTGCCCTCTTGGTGCTTGGGGCACCGGAGTGAACCTCCATCTCCGTCTCCATTGCTGGGATCGCGCGGCCTGCGAGCGCCGCTATTTCTGGCATGGATTTGGACAGTCCAAGAAAGAGGGTGATGCTAGGGTTTTGAGACCCCCTCGGTCCGCCTTAAATAGCCGAAGCCTGGCCTCGGGCGACAAGCCAGACCGGCGTCAACGGAGGAGACGTCCGTCGGACCCTTGGGTCTCCGTAGTGGCGGCACGTGGCGTTCACACCCAAATAGCGGCGGCACTAACGTGACTCTAGGTAAGATAAAACCATGCCTCCGTGGACTGGACACCGGTGACTCTGCTTTTGACCGAGTCCATCGACTCATTCGGAATACAATCAGAAAACCTTTGAGCGTGACTCTATATAATAGCACGCCATGCCTTTGAGGGTTGTATGCCCGTGCTTGCTTGTGACCCTTGACACTGAAACAAAGATAGCCTCGAATGTCGATGCCTTTATCAAGAAAGAAGCATGACGCAACTCGGTACTAAACCTTGTCTGTATGGACTTCACATCTATGCTTTTAAATACAAGGAAACACGCTTTTAAAAAACAGTGTCTCTCATATAGGCAATTCCGTGCCTCATAGAGTAAACGCCCGTGCATCTCCGCCTGGTCGAGTCTCACAGGCCAGCATGACTCTATGTAAGACAATCGACCATGTGTAATAAACTCATGATTATGACCCTGCCTAATACTAAAGTATGCCTCCATGGGCTTCTCGTCCGTGCCTCTTCGTCTGAATGAGTCCACTGAATCATTCGGAACACAAACACAACCGAACATGACTCTATATAATACCACATGATGCCTTTGTGGATTTGACGCTTGTGCCTGTGAACCTAATGACCGAAACACAGAGAGTCACAAACGTACATAACCGTGGCTGCAGAGAGTGCTAGCCTGTGCTTTTAAAAAACGTGCGCCAGTGGTGAAATCTGGAATTATTTCCTTGCACTGTGCCTCATCCTCGTTTTTTTTCTGAGATCTTCTCCTCCTCCTCGGTTAAGCTCTTGTGTTTTTTGTATGTATGCAATGAAGACCTAACCTAAGTGTCTATCTCGTGTCCAATTTGTGCAGTAAACACTCAAATTTGACTGTGCCTAATACTGAAGTATGCCTCCATGGGCTTCTCGTCCGTGCCTCTCTGTCTAAACGAGTCGACAGAATCATCCAGAGAACAGACACAGGCGAACATGACTCTATATAACACCACACGATGCCTTTGTGGATTTGACGCCAGTGTCTATGACCCTTATCACTGAAATATAGAAAGTCACAAAGGCACATAACCGTGGCTGCAGAGACTTCAAGCCCATGCAGCTAATGAAATGTACGATTTACCCAATAAATGCATGAACGTGATTCTTCCTAATATTACAGTATGCCTCCATTGGCTTCTTGTCGTGCCTCTTCCAGATCCACCTCACTGAACAATGGTCGTAGGCGGTGCCACGACAGCAATGGAGGTGGAGATGGAATGCTCTGCTCGTAGTACCAAGAGGTCCAGAGTGGCTCCATCGGCAATGCCGCCTTCTTGTGGTGTGCATGTCGCTGGAGCAGAAGGAAGAGGTGACCATGCTCCCTCTCGATCTGTGAGCATGACTCCATGTAATACCACCGGGCACGCCTTTGAGCATTTTATGCCCGTGCCTGTGACTCTTAACACTGAAACATAGACAACCACGATGTCCACGCCTTTATCAAACAATATACGTAACATCAAGAAAGAAGCGTGACGCAACTCAATATGGAACCGTGTCCGTAGGGAGTTCACGTCCGTGCTTTTAAATACAAGGAAATAAGATTTTAAAAACAGCGTCCCTCACATAGGCCATTCCGTGTCTCACAAAGTAAATGCCCGTGGCTGTGCATAAGACAAAGGTTCATCTCCGTGGGCTAAATGCCCGTGGGTCTCCGTCTGATAGAGTCACACGCGAGCGTGACTCTATGCAATACCACCGACCATGCCTTTGAGCTCTTTATGCCCATGCCTGTGACCCGAAACATTGAAACAAAGAAAGGCAGGAATGTCCACGCCTTCATGTGTGCACAAGACATGACTCTGGTTGGTTCAAAAACTTTGGCTACAGAGATTTCACGTCGGTGCTTTTAAAAACAACGTCTCAAGAACTGGCCATTACGTTAATGTTCATCTGTACCCATAAACTTGGAATGAACGTGACCCAGGAAAGCAAAACACATTTGTTATCAAAGTTACTGACGACACGAGGTAACGCAAGACAAAATAAGAAACTTTTAGTGCACTGCTTAATAGCTTCAGATACGAGGATCAGGGTCGCTGCTGTCTACTTAGTCCGGCGAGACTTCTTTTTTGGTTGCTCGGTGCAAAGTTCCTCGATCTGTTTCTTCATAGCGTATGATTCCAGCTTCAGCTTATCGCGCTGAAGTTTGAGCTGCGCCTTCTCATTCATAAGATGTGCAATGGTGGCTCTGTTCTCGTCGTCCAACTTCGCGGATGTCTTGATGAAGTCTTCCACAGTATTGAACAGGTTATTCAGCTGGTCAAAGGAGAAGGTGTCAGGTTGATGCACCCTCATCAACATTAGGATGAAGCTCACCACAATGATCCATGTTTCACAACTAAATCAAGTAGCCGACAGAAAGAAAAAATGAATGAAGCCGAAGTAGGGCGAACTTACAGATGAGGAACCCTCGCCAGCCGAGATCTCCTGCTGCGACTGGACACGGGGCTCTGGAGTAGTCTCCTTCTTCACAGTAGTGGCTGAGAGTGTCAGGATAGAGAACAACAAGATGACTAGGGTTTTGAGACTCCGTCTGGCTTATTCATGTTTCACTACTAAATCAAGTAGCCGAAGGAAACGAAAAACGAATGAAGCCGAAGCAGAGCGAACTTACAGATGAGGAACCCTCGCCGACTGAGATCTCCTGCTGCGACTGGACAGGACGCTCTGGAGTAGTCTCCTTCTGCGCAGCAGTGGCTGAGAGTCTCTGGATAGAGAACAGCAAGATGACTTGATGGCCTGGAGGCAGACAAAAGGACGAAGGGGATGTGGCTAGGGTTTTGAGACTCCGTTTGGCTTATTCATGTTTCACTACTAAATCAAGTAGCCGAAGGAAAGGAAAAACGAATGAAGCGGAAGCAGAGTGAACTTACAGATGAGGAACCCTCGCCAGCCTGGATCCCCTGCAGTGTCTGGACACTGGGTTCCGCAGTAGTCTCCTCCTGACCAGCCATGGCGGAGAGGGTGAGGATAGAGATCAACAAGAGGAATGGATGGCCTGGCGGCGGGCAGAGGGGGAAAGAGTGTGTGGCTAGGGTTTTGAGACTCCGTTCATCCGCCTTAAATAGCCGGAGACTGGCCTCGGGCGACGAGCTAGACCGGCATCACCGGAGGAGACGTCCCTCGGACCCTTGGGTTCCCGTGGCGGCGCCACATGGCGTTCACACCCGAATAGGTGGAGACGCCCATAGAAACGTTGGGTTTCCGCAATCAACGCACGAACGTGGCTCCGCGTTAAACACAAGCATGCCTCCCTCGGCGTCCTGACCGTGCCTGTCCTTGTAATATAGTCAAGGGATGCATTTGGAACACAAAGAGACACGAAGGTGACTCTGGATAATTACAGGCCATGCGTTTGTCGGCTTGACAACCGTGCATGTGACCTGAAACACTGACACACATAAAGTCATCTTCATGTGTAAAGAACAGTGACGCTGCTAAACATATAAAGTCACCTTTGTGCATTTGAGGTAAAATGTTACAACGAAAACAATTGTAACAAGGACAGTCGCCCGATTCTATTAGGTTTCCATAATAAACGCACAAACATGACTCCGAGTAAGAACAGACTATGCCTCCATGGGCTTGACGTCCATGCCTCTCCTTTTGACCGAGCGCACCGACTCATTCGGAATACAATCAGAAAACCTTTATGCGTGACTCTATATAATAGCACGCCATGCTTTTGAGGGTTGTATGCCCGTGCTTGTGACCCTTGACACTGAAACACAGATAGCCACGAGCGTCGACGCCTTTATCAAGAAAGAAGCGTGACGCAACTTGGTACTGAACCGTGTCTGTATGGACTTCACGTCTGTGCTTTCAAATACAATGAAATAAGCTTTAAAAACAGTGTCTCTCATATAGGCAATTCCGTGCCTCACAGAGTAAATGCCCGTGGCTGTGCCTAAGACAAAGGTTCAGTTCCGTGGGCTAGACGCCCGTGCATCTCCATCCGCTCGAGTCTCACAGGCGAGCATGACTCTATGTAACACCATCGACCATGCATAATAAACACATGATTGTGACCCTGCCTAATACTAAAGTATGCCTCCATGGGCTTCTCGTCTGTGCCTCTCCATCTAAACGAGTCGACTGAATCATTCGGAGCACAAACACAAGCGAACATGACTCTATATAATACCACACGATGCCTTTGTGGATTTGACGCCTGTGCCTGTGACCCTAATGACTGGAACACAGAGAGTCAGAAGCGTACATAACCGTGGCTGCAGAGAGTGCTATCCCATGCCTTCATGGGCGTCACGTGCGTGCCTGTCTTTCCTACCGAGTACACCATGCTTCCGCCGTCGAACAGATTCTTCTATCGAATGTGTGCCGCAAATAATTAAAGCACTGAGGGGCACACCCGTTCCTGGTCTATGTGTGCAACAGTGCATTTCGTACCTTTAAAAGAAAAAAGAAAAAATTAATTAATCTGGACCCCTCCGCTCCCCGTCGTGGCTATTTAAGTCATTTCGTGGATTGACAGGTTGTAGTCCATTTCTCCAGATCCACACCACATATAGCGGCGCTCGGAGGCGGCGCGATCCCAGCAATGGAGTCGGAGATGGAGGTCTACTCCGGTGCCCCCAGCACCAACAGGGCAAAGCTTGCGCCACCGGTGACGCCTTCATCTGGTGGTTTGGCGGTAGCGGCTGGAAGCGCCGAGGGTGCGCCTACTGGATCCGAGGATCAAGAAGAGCAGTCTGGTTCGGAGCGCATCAGCGACCTCACGGACGGTGTCGGTGAGATCATCTCCCGTCTGTCCACTAAGGAAGGCGTTCGTACTCAAATCATTGCACGTCCTTGGCGCCCTGTTTGGCCCACCATTCCGATGAATCTGGACTGTCGTGAGATCCCTGTCGCTCGTCTTTTTAAGCCCCTAGAAACAGTTCATGTCAAAATCATCAGTAGGGACTCTGCCTACAGTGAGGAGCTTGCTCGCATACAATACATCAGAACTTGGCATCAGGGAAAAACAGTTCCTGATGATGGTTCGTCCCTTCCAAAGTCCATCCTCTCCAGCCATGTGGGCACAGTTCTCTGCCTTTGTATACCAGCATGCTACCTCCAATGCAGACCCTCTACTGTCCACGCCTGGGTTGAGTCCCCCAGATTGAACAATCTCCAGGTGCTTGAGTTTTACTACTTGTTTCCACGATTCGTGAAAAAACTGTGAAACTATCACACACATGCTCTTCATCTACGCCTTCACTACCGAAGTCCGTCTTTTGGTTTTACTATTCTCTACGCACAGTCAGCTTCGCGTGTTTCCAAATACCAGACCATTATGTAGAGGTACTTGAACTACCACTAGTCAAGAGACTTTCGCTTGTTGAGGTTGATATATCAGACTTCTCGTTGCAAAGCATAATCAACTCTAGTTGCCCTGCACTCGAGTGCCTGCTGCTTGTTTGCAATAGAGAAAGGCATCGGATCACTATAAATTCCCCTAACCTTGTAAGCATCGGCATCCGTGGTGAGATAAGAGAATTCATCATCGAGGATGCCCCCTTACTTCAAAGGTTGATCCACGATCTCTAGAGCAATAACATGCAGGTATTCATCGTCTCTGCACCTAAACTGAAGACATTGGGCAAATTCAGGATCTCGCATGGCTCCACAGGTCTTATGGTACTGACATTTCACAATAATTCCAGCTGCATTTCCTTGAGAAAGTAGTTTCATGTCACCCAACCTTTTGTTGTAATAATTTTATGTTTTATTTCTATGTTATGTGAAGGATTTGGCGATGGTCAGCCTATCTACAATGCGGCAATCTGTCAAAACCTTGTTTTTGGCCATGTCTTATCAAGTGGACAGGGTCGTTCACTTGCTTAAGTGCCTTCCAAATCTGGAGAACTTGTTTGTTGAGGTGATGATTCTCACGCTCAATGAAAAGCTCTTATCGTACATAGTGCAGCACTCCTTGCATCTCAAAAAGCTTGTCTACATTTTGTTTGCAATGGATACACCCTATGCCTAGGCTTGTTTTTATTATTATTATACATATATCCGTATCTAGGGAAATGTTCGACGAACTGATTGGGGCGGGAGTCATGGAATTTATCGTTCATTTTGTCGTTCAATAGATCTTGACTATCTTCCAACCTTTATGCGTTTTCAGGGAGGAAACGTTCTTGATGGTGCAAGAAATATTTGGCGTCGCAAGCACCGTGCGTTTCTCAAAGAACACATCATTCATTTAAAGACAGTATCGCTAGAAGATTATGAAAAAAACGGGAAGAACACTGAGTTTGTGAGGTTCTTTATTCTGAATGCAATGGAGCTAGACACTATGAGGATTAAGTTTCGCTTTCCCTCAGACTTCACGCAAGAATTTTACGAACAGCAACAGAAGTTGTTCATGTGGGAGAATAATGCTTCCAAACACGCTCATCTCAAGTTATCAGCATGCTGCAATCATCTGTGCTTGGATTTCAAACACAGGCGTGTTGAATGCCTCGATTTGTCAGATCCGTTCACTTGTGCATGCTGGACACAAGGCTGTAGTTATTTCCTCAAGCTAGTGCAGTTAGATGTTGTCGCCAATCCAAAGCTGTGTTATGTCTAAACATGGCCAAACAATCCATTCGCCTTTTGCACCGTTTTGTAAGCTTGTTATAACAATGCTTTTGTGTTATGCACCCGCTGTTCTTATAATTTGATAGTTTTGTTTCATTCTATCGTGATGCTACAAAATATTCGTGTGCGGTAGTCGTCAAGGGAACAAAAACATTTGGAAGAGAAGAGGCACTGCCTTGCCTGTTCTGCAAGGAACATGCGTCTATTGCATGAGAGCTAGTGCGTCTGCAGTGACCGGACGGCACTGCCTTCTTTCGTGGCAGACTATACGTGCACATGGCCGTGACTCTGCTTAATCTCAAAACGTGCTCCCAGCAACCTCAGACTGTATGTGCCTTTCGTGTAAACGCATGTTCGTGAACGAGTTTATGTCTGAGTACGAACTATCGAGTCACGGAGGCACAAATGTGCGTCTCCATCAGGAGTAAGCACGACTCTGTAGATTGTAGATTTTATGTGTTTCAGCGCTAGTGCGGTGCTTCTGTCTCACATAGGACTGTGCATTTGACAAGTCAGTGCCAAGTTATTAGAGGCACATAGGACTGTGCCTTTGACAAGTCAGTGCCAGGTTATCAGAGGCATGGTTCCCCATGCCAAAGCGACATATGTTCCTTGCTAAATTACAGTAACCCATGCCTCATTGAACGATGCAAGACGAAATATTGCTCGATGCGCCTCGCTAGCAGCACATTTCTTTGAAATATAAAATATTTAGGAGATCAATATTTGATGTGCATAGACCGTCACACACCCTCTGAGAGATTGCAAAAAATGAGATACATGCCTTTAGTCAAGTAACCATGTCCAAGCATAAACTTATACTAGATGAGTATCCCTTGCAATGTTTCGAAAGAAGGCAACTATTAATGATCATTATTCGAGGATTGCCTTGATCATCAGGAGGTCATCAGCGTTTGCAAACCCTTTCCCCAAAAGATCACAAACGACACTTTGCATCTTGCTTCTATTCTCCTTCAGCTTATGCACCTCCTCCTTCAGAAAATCCCTGTCCAGCTTAATATCACCCTTGTCATCCTTAAGATTATGAATGGCACTTGTGAGAGACCTCTGAATGCGCTTGACGTCTTTATCAACGATACCCATCTGCTTCTTCTGCCTGTCAATCTTCATGGTAGTTACATTACTTCTTTCCACAGCTGCAACAAGATTCTCGAGCTTAAGGTTCACTTGTTCAATATCCATTTTAAGCCTACTTATCTCTTCATACTTTGCTTGCAACATCCCCCAGAGCTTGAGTAGGCACCTTTGCATAATGACAGGCCATGGGCGGTCAACCCATTCGACGACTCCACAGTTCACGCCTCTCTGCGAACAAAAAGGAACAAAATAAGCAGAGACTATTAATACAGTGCTGCATGAGCTCTGGAATATAATGAAGTTCACATATACCTGCTTTATAACCTCATTCAACTAACTATGAACCGTGTTTGTGCAACGTGGCGCATCAATGGTTAGGTACCCACAACACTAATTATGGTACTTCGCCCACCCTGTCCGTGGAGTTATTTCATAATTGTACTTAGTTTCTTTTAAGCCAGCTTGAATTAATCTCGAGGTACCTCTGCAGTCAAGTTATTTAGAGATTTTTTTTTGAGAATATACTGACCATTAAACAGAAGTCCCATTTGTAAACAAACATGAGAGTGTCTGGATCACTTCTTTTGTTTTCAGTGATGTAAAATAAGTAGTGACCTTTACCCTTTTATGTAAAGTAAAAGGACTACACAATGTTTTCTACAATCAACCAGAAAACACAAGAAGAAATAAGTCTTCTTTGGAAGACTACGAGTCCTATATACAAACAGTTTGATTCAATAAAAAAGTAGCTCGGATTTTCGAAAGTGACTAACTTGCACAGCACAGCCGTAGAACCTCCTCCCCGTGTCACTTCCTTCAAAAGCCACACACCTAAGATGCTTGGTATCGTGGAGAACGCAGTAGAGAGGACGGTCGAGCTCTTTGCCACAGAATCATGGTCCTGGATGGTATCAGGGTTCCCCTACAAGGACACATGAATGTTTATAGCTCAGATCTTTTGTTTGGAAAACAAACCCCAGTTCAACGCTCCGCATGTAGCAGGAAATCACCTACATAGAAATCAAAATGCAGCTCAAGGAAGTTCAAGCCTTCCTTCCTCCCCTCTTGTCCGAACTTTTGTGTCTACATGGCCTGAAGGATGTGAGTAGATGCGATGTCGTAGGCGGCGTCGAATTCGAGAGGAGAGAGAGAGATAGGGAGAGAGAGAGAGAGTGGGGAAGGGATACAGTGAGAGAGCGAGAGGACTCCAACATGGTCCGGCTCGACCAAATACTCCACCTACTCGCTAGACCCACCAACCACCACCCACCTCCCCCGTCCCTTTTTTGCGCTGGGATGGCAAGGAGCCATTTACTATTGTTAGTACTAGTTTCAGCTTTGGCGAGCGAGTACAAAAAATTACTTCCCTCTCCATAGTTACTCCATAAATACATCATTTTGTTTGTCTTCTCTCCCGAGTCACTTGCTCTTCCACTTCCCTTCTTCTCTGGCTCCTTCCATCTTTCTTGCTTCGTCTTCCTCACTCTACAGTCCACATAGATGGATCTACGATTCGCCCACTTGCTCTGAAATACAGCAAGTTTTTCCCCTCTGCTTAATACTTACGCGTTACGCACTATGTTTTTTTAGATGGACTCTTGTTTTATGTTACCCTTTTAATTTTATTTTTCGTGTTAACATCTTACCTCTTTTAAGAGGTTCTATAGGTGAATAATCTTGGAGGGCAACAATTGATTTTTTTCCAGTTATTTCGCTGCAAGCTTGTAGATTTGAGGAGGTATGTGCGTGTTTTTTCAAAATTTTTACGGAGACACTAACATCGAGGGATATCACTGTAGCAGCATTCGTTCCTCTCTATCTTACTCGTTCAAACAAGCTTGTATCAGTGATATGCAGTCCTTTAATTCTTCATGCCATTAGCGGAGTGTTGAAACAATTTTTTTTAATAATTAATGAACCTGAGTCTTATATATTATTACATCTCGCAGACAAAGATGGCGTGTGATGTTTGCAGGAACCTCAACTTTCCCTGTGTTGAATCTAATGTTGCCCAATCTTTCTTGATTGTGTCTTTGCCTCGTTCTTATGAGTCATGCATGGTAAGTTATCTTTATTCCGCAGTCAGCAACCACACGTATTCCTTCGGAGCAAACTATACCGCACATGCTTGTTTTTATTTTATAGGCCTTGATGTAAGGTAATTAGAAGTTCAATTGTTTTGTATAGGTTTAATTAAATGTCACAGATGGTGCCTGTGCCCGTGCCTGAAAGCCAGGAAATTTGAAGGAAAAAAACACTTTCATGCATTTTTTTCTTCTGAAAATCAGTAAAACATTTATTTATGTTTGTCTTAATTTTACTTTTATGCAGTATGTCCCATGCTACTACCGAAACCAGGTCCTTTCTTTGATCTCTTTATGGAAAGATGAAGCTTTCGAGGATGGTTTTGAAGACGAAGATTTTGACCTTGTGTTCAGCACTATTGAGGAATTGTCTTACAAGATTAAGTTTATAGATTGCAACCACAGGTCTAAGTTTCATGGACCTGGATGGGAAAAGTTGATACGTGACTATGATCTATTTTATGGTGATATTATAAAATTGGATTTGCAAGCAGAAGATTTCTTCTTTCCGATTGACTTGATGTTGAGTGAATCTCAAGGAGGTCACAAAGCGTTTCCCAAACCTTCCATTGGTACGTTCTGATCGCTTATCAATATTTGTTCTGGTTTAACATTTATCTATTATAATTTTACTGTGGCATGTCATTGATATCTATGTGCTTAATCTCTATGATATAATGTATTAAATCTTTCTTTGTACTCACAATGTAGTTTAAAACTGTAGTTTCCTTTTTAAAAGCTAATATTCATTTATTTTAGTTTTAACTGCTCTATTCATTGCTTCACACATGGTGGCTAATACATGGTTGTATTTATTTAGCCCTCGAAGGCCTCAATTTATCGGAAAGAAGCTACATAGACGAGGCAGTCTACACCCGGGGCATAAAACTTTCCTATATCGACATGGCTTCCATGATTAAACTAGTCCTAAATGCTAAACACATCCCTGCCATTACCTTTGTGCACCGTCTATGTTTCACCAACGTTCACACAGACCGTTTGGTACGTCGTTGTTTCTTTCTCTAAACAACAGTCAACATGCGTGTCTTCGTAATCTAATGCCAGAATAATTTGTAATTGTACAGAATCCCAGCTATTGTTACCAATGATCTTAGGATGAAGCTTGGATATTTGCCTCTCAAGGGCAGCATCAGGCTTGTTCAAATTTTTAGCAACATTGATTTGCCTAGCACCTACTGTATACACAAAGATGGAAGGATGGCGATCACCAGGATTTCTAATTTTGCAAATGCAGCCAGGTTGACAGTTGATTGCATTGTACTCATCAGTATCGAATGGCACACTGTGCGCGGGGAGGACTCGCTCTCACTTGTGATCACCAGTCTTTAGACCACATAAATTTGAACTACTATGGTATTAAGTTAAGTATCGTACGTGTGTTATTTCAAACTATGAGTGCAGTTGAAATCCTCGTAGTACATACCTAATAGAACTTATCAGTTGAAATTCTTATTCAGACTATGGTACTGAAAGCAGATGCGATCCTAAATGTGGTTGTTGTCGCTATTGTTGTTGTTCTGGTTGTTATTGTGGTTGTTGTTGTTGTGGGTGTGTCTCTTGGTTCGACATGTTTTCTCAGAGAGGCACTAAAACCTAGTGCAGGTTCAGTCCTGTGTTAAGAAGACTCATGGTCATGCCTCTGTTCTTTGATTAACTTAGCTGACTTTGTGCAGTAAGAGAGGCACAACCATGAAGTTAGTGAAGGCACGGTCATGTAGTATAAGAGGGTATGGTCGTCCCTCCCAGTTGTCATTATTTCAGCTGCGTCGTGTACTCAGATAGGCACATTGCTTGAGCAAGCGGAGGCACGGTGCCATATTAGGAAGAAGACTTGCGGTCGTGCGTCCCATGTCAAAAAGAAGAGCTGCGATCGTGCGTCCGTGTTCAGTATGTTTGTAGTGACACGCTGCTCGGAGAGGCATGTGCATCAATCAAGTGGAGGCATGGAGTCCGACTTGTTGCCACTGTTCCGATGTCACTGTTCTCGCAACGGCATCACTTAAAAAGTACTACTTTTTTCTGATAAATGGTGTTTTGCAACACCTCCGTCCTCCAAACCATCTTTCCAGATCCACCGCACCCGTCGCTCCTAGATGGAGTCCGATGCTTCTCGTACCAAGAGGGCAAGGCTCGTGCCACCGACGACGCATTCTGCTGGGTGCTTGGCGGTACCGACGGGTACCGGTGAGGGTCCACCCACCGGATCTAAGGAGCATAGGAGAAGAACTCATCCCGACCGCATCAGCGATCTCCCGGACGTCATCCTAGGTGCGATCATCTCTCGTCTCCCCATCAATGATAGCATCCCTACTCGCATCCTCGCTCGTCGATGGCGTCCTTTATGGCCCACCGCTCCTCTGAATCTCAACTGCCGTGAGATCCCTGCTGCTCGTCTTTTTAAGCCTCTAGAAACAGTTCATATTGAGAAAATCTCCGTGGCGCCTCCTACCTGGGAGCTCGCCAGCGAAAGGCACTTCGGAACTCGGTGCCCTCGCAAATCTGGCACTGATGATACGACCCTTCCGGAAGCCATCCTCTCCGCCCATGGGGGCGCAGTTCACCGTCTCTGCATACCGGCGTGCTACCTCTAGTCCAGACCCTTCACCGTCGACGCCTGGCTGAAATCATCCAAACTGAACAATCTCCAGGTGCTCGAGTTCTATTACACGTTCCCAGATTTCGTGAGAGAGTGTGTTGTACGACCACTCACACAACCATCATCCGCGCCTTTTGCACCGGCGTCCTTCTCTCGCTTTGCATCCTCCCTACACACCGCCACCTTTGCTCTTTGCCAAATACCAGGCAATTACGTTCAGGCTCTTAAACTACCACTGCTCAAGAGACTTTCACTTGTGGATGTTGGTATATCAGACATCTCGCTTGAAAGCATCATCCACTCTAGTTGCCCCGCACTCCGGTGGCTTCTGCTTACTTGGAATATGGAAAGCCGTTGCATATGAATAAACTAACGTAACCTTGTAAGCATTGGAATTCGTTGTGGACATGGCGAACTTGTATAGAGGATGCCCCGTCACTTTAGCGGTTGCTTAACGATATAATCAGCAGCAACTTGCAGATAACTGTCATGTCTGCACCTAAACTGGAGATTGTGGGCAAATTCCATGATTTTTTTCTCTGAATCCAAGGTCACGCATAACCCTACAGTTATCCAGGTACCTGGTTTTCAGCTGCATTTGTCCGAGTAAATGAACTTCATGTAATAGAACCTTTTGTTCGATTTTTAAAATCATTGTGCGTGCACCATACAGGGTTTGCCGGTAGTCAGCCTGTCAATAGTGCTTCAAACGGTCAAGACTTTGCTCGTCAAGGTGTGTTTTGAAGTGGACGTGGCCATTTCCCTGATGCAATGCTTTCGAAGCCTTGAGAACTTGTTTATCGAGGTGATGATTCTCACACACATTGAAAACCCATAACATGCATATTGTACTACTTCTACTGTATGTCTTAAAAAGCTTGTCTTACATTCGTATGTAAATTGATACACCTGTGGCTAGACATGTTTTAGTATTACATACACCCGTATGTACAAAAAACCCAATAAATACTTTACACTGGATGCTCTTTCGAAAGAATCTCTGCTTTTAGAGCTTAAGTATTTTCATTCTTTATGTACATCCACGGAGGACTCTGTAGCGGAGAAACATCATGGCGTCGTAAGCACCAACCGTTTGTCAAACGAGATGACTTCCGTTTGAAGACAGTAACGCTGGATGACTATGAACCATGCTTTGTAAACATTGAATTTGTGAGATTCTTTGTTCTGAGTGCAAGCAAGCTTGAGACCATGAGGCTTAACTACCGTTTCGACCAAGACTTCATGGAAGAATTTTACAAAAAGCATCAAAAGGATCTTCTGTGGCACAAAAAGGCTTCTGAACGTGCTCGCCTTATATTGTCAGGAGCATGCAAGCACAGGTTCTTTTATTTAAAACTCACGCGTGTTGAATACCTGGATTTGATGGACCCATTCAGCTATGACTGCTGAACACAAAGCTGGAGTAAGTTGTTCAAGGTTGCAGGTTTACATGTTGTTGCACCTTTTGAACGTGCGTTTTGTCTAAACACGAACATACAACCCTTGTAGTATTTTCTATCGTCTGTAAGCTTGCCATAACAATCCTTGACCAGAAAGTGTTGTGACTGTGCAAATGAAAGTGTTGTGACTGTGTAAACGTACATGCCTTCAAGCACATTGAATGTTTCAACGGAAAGATTTTGAGTATTGTACCGGCACGACACTGACTCTTTGTTAGTACAGTACCATGTTCCCACTTATAATGAACTCGTCAGTAGGAACCTTTCCAATACCGAAGCAAGTCTGTGATTCGTAGGCCAATAAAACCATGTGTCTCGTGACATGACGGCTATTCTTCGTCTTGAGTTCAGACTTTCTCTAGAAACTTCACAATCGTGATTTTCTAACTGAGTACCAAGAAGGTTGGTACACGTACATGTAGATGCCTTACTTCGGCGCCTTCTGCGCACACTTTTCTGCACCCAGAGAGAGTTTATGCTCAGCCAGGCCGGGAGAAACGCCACGCCTGTGCGTGTACTGGCTCCCCAACAGTGCCTCCAGCGCCCACCTGCATCTTCATGCCTCACGTCACATAAGCCGTGACTATTGGTTTCACACTCGTGCCTAAGAGGCTTCATTACCGTGCATCTGGTGTTTCAATACACGTGCCCCACATGACACTTGCCATGACCGTTGTGGTTGTAGAGCATACACGCCCGTGCCTCCGAATCTGAATATTCGGATCCATGCCTCTGCCATCGTCATTTTATGCATTCAAAGGGTTGACAATCGTATGTGCCTGTAGAGGCTAGACTTTGGTGCCTCCAGAGCCTGCACCCTTGTGCCTCACGTGCCACGAGCCGTGGCTTTTTCGTTCCCCTGGAGACACACGGTACGTGGATCCAGAGACTCCACAACCGTGTCTCTTCAACTAAGAGTTCACAGGCATGCCTCTGCCACCACACTTTTGTGCATCCAGGGACTTGATACCTATGACTGTAGAGGCTTCAATGGGGTCGGTGCCTGCAGAGACTATAATTAGGTGCCTCCAGCGCCTGCACGCACGTGCCTCACATGACACTTGCCACCGTGTCGTGGCTCTTTAACTGAGTATGCCGACCCAGAGAAGGTTACTAACTTCGGCGCCTTCTGCGCACACTTTCTGCACCCAGAGAGGGTTTATGCTGAGCCAGGCCTGGAGAAACACCACGCCCGTGCGTGTAATGGCTCCCCAATAGTGCCTCCGGCACCTGCATCTACATGCCTCACGTCACATAAGCCATGACTGTTAGGTGCCCGTGGAACCAGACGCCCGCGGGTCCAGAGAGCTCACAACGGTGTCTCTCGAGCAGAGCATTCTCACCACAGTTTTGTATATCCATTTCGGTTGACACTCGTGCCTAAGAGGCTTCATTTACGTGCATCCGGTGTTTCAATACACGTGCCCCACATGACACTTGCCGTGACCGTTGTGGTTGCAGAGAATACACGCCCGTGCCTCCGAAGCTGAATATTCGGATCCATGCCTCTGCCACCGTCATTTTGTGCATTCAGAGGGTTGACAACCGTACGTGCCTGTAGAGGCTAGTATTCGGTGCCTCTGGAGCCTGCACCCTTGTGCCTCACATGCCATGAGCCGTGGCTTTTTCGTTCCCCTGGAGACACACGGGACATGGATCCAGAGACTCCACAACCGTGTCTCTTCAACTGAGAGTTTGCAGGCATGCCTCTACCACCACACTTTTGTGCATCTAGGGAGTTGATACCTATGACTGTAGAGGCTTCAATGGGGTCGATGCCTACAGAGACTGCAATTAGGTGCCTCCAACTCCTGCACGCACGTGCCTCACATGACACTTGCCACCGTGTCGTGGCTCTTTAACTGAGTATGCCGACCCGGAGAAGGTTACTGACTTCGGCACCTTCTGCGCACACTTTTCTGCACCCAGAGAGGGTTTATGCTGAGCCAGGCCTGGAGAAACGCCACACCCGTGCGTGTAGTGGATCCCCAACAGTGCCACCGGCGCCTGCATCTACGTGCCTCACGTCACATAAGCCGTGACTGTTAGGTACCCGTGGAACCAGACGCCTGCGGGTCCAGAGAGCTCACAACGGTGTCTCTCAAGCAGAGCATTCTCACCACAGTTTTGTATATCCATTTCGGTTGACACTCGTGCCTAAGAGGCTTCATTTCTGTGCCTCTGGTGTTTCAATACACGTGCCTCACATGACACCTGCCGTGACCATTGTGGTTGCAGAGAATACACGCCCTTGCCTCCAGAGCTGAATATTCAGATCCATGCCTCTGCCACCGTCATTTTATGCATTCAGAGGGTTGACAATCGTACGTGCCTTTAGGGGCTAGACTTTAGTGCCTCCGGAGCCTGCACCCTTGTGCCTCACGTGCCACGAGCCGTGGCTCTTTCGTTCCCCTGGAGACACATGGGACGTGGACCCAGAGACTCCACAACCGTGTCTCTTCAACTGAGAGTTCACAGGCATGCCTCTGCCACCACACTTTTGTGCATACAAGGAGTTGATACGTATGACTGTAGAGGCTTCAATGGGGTCGGTGCCTGCAGAGACTGCAATTAGGTGCCTCCAGCGCCTGCACGCACGTGCCTCACATGACACTTGCCACCATGTCATGGCTCTTTAACTTAGAATGCCGACCCAGAGAAGGTTACTGACTTCGGCGCCTTTTGCGCACACTTTTCTGCACCCAGAGAGGGTTTATGCTGAGCCAGGCCTGGAGAAACGCCACGCCCGTGCGTGTAGTGGCTCCCCAACAGTGCCACTGGCGCCTGCATCTACGTGCCTCACGTCACATAAGCCGTGACTGTTAGGTACCCATGGAACCAGACGCCTGCGGGTCCAGAGAGCTCACAACGGTGTCTCTCGAGCAGAGCATTCTCACCACAGTTTTCTATATCCATTTCGGTTGACACTCGTGCCTAAGAGGCTTCATTTCCGTGCCTCCGGTGTTTCAATACACGTGCCTCACATGACACTTGCCGTGACCATTGTGGTTGCAGAGAATACACGCCCGTGCCTCCGGAGCTGAATATTCGGATCCATGCCTCTGCCACCGTCATTTTGTGCATTCAGAGGGTTGACAATCGTACGTGCCTGTAGAGGCTAGACTTCGGTGCCTCTGGAGCCTGCACCCTTGTGCCTCACGTGCCACGAGCCGTGGATTTTACGTTCCCCTGAAGACACACGGGTCGTGGATCCAGAGACTCCACAATCGTGTCTTTTCAACTGAGAGTTCGCATGCATGCCTCTTCCACCACACTTTTGTGCATCCAAGGAGTTGATACTTATGTCTGTAGAGGCTTCAGTGGGGTCGGTGCCTGCAGAGACTGCAATTAGGTGCCTCCAGCGCCTGCACGCACGTGCCTCACATGACACTTGCCACCGTGTCGTGGCTCCACACCACCGTGTCTCTACAGACCGCACAACCATTCATCCTTAATTGAGTATGCCGAACCTTGCCACCAAACTTCTCTTGTATCCGGACGGTTGATAGCCGTGCCTCGTCCAGACGCACGTCCGTCCCAGCCGTGACTATTCCACCACGTCTGGCGAAATCTTATAGATTAGGTATGTATATATATATTGTCGTCTTTGTGAATCGTAAAACCCTAGCCATCTCCCCAGATCCACCGCACAGGGAGCTGCAACGGAGGTGGCACGAGCTCAGCAATGGAGATGAGGAAGCGTGCCTCTAGCAACAAGAAGACTAGGTTCGCGGTTGTACCCATGCCCTCTAAGCTCGTTAAGAGGAGCGACCATGGCCCGCCCACTGGATCTGAGAACAATGTTGAGTCTGGTCCAGACCGCATCAGCGATCTCCCGGACGCCATCCTCGGCGAGATCATCTCTCGTGAGCCCATAAAGGAAGGCATGTGCACACAAGTGCTCGCATCTCGGTGGCGCTGCATAAGGCGCACCGCACCACTCGACATCGACTTCCATGTGATCCTTGATACTCCTTCTACGAGATCTCTGGAAAAAATCTGCTGCCAAATCATCCGCGTTCTCCCAGCAAGCAAATCGTCCAGGAAACATACATCAGAACTCAATGCCGACATCTTAGTTGCAACTGTCGTGGAGAATCTGTCGCCGATGGCTTCAGTCTTCCTGTATCTGTCCTCTCCGATCACGAGGGCCCGATTCGCCGCCTCTGCATCCCGACAAGCTACCTCCAGTGCCAACCTTGTGGCGTCAATGAGTTGTTCCTGTCGCGGAATCTGTACCAACTCCAGGTTTTAGAGTTCTATCATATATTCCCAAATTTCTTCTATACAGGGCCATCAGCAGGCAGAATCCCTTCTTCTATGCCGTCGCCACCGGCATCCATCTCTAGATTTCGCTCGTCTCTCCACACCGTCACCTTCTCCATGTGCAAACTAGAAGACAATCTAGTAGAAATGCTTTGCCTCCCACTGCTCAGGAGACTTTCACTGGTGGAGGTTTATATATCGGATGTCTCCTTGCGGAAGTTCATCCACCACGGTTTCCCTGCCCTGTAGTGCCTGCTGCTTGTTTGCAACAAGAAATTCAGTTGTCTACGAATAAACTCAGCTAGGCTTGTAAGCATTGGCATTCGTTCAGATGGAGGAAAACTGATCATTGAGGATGCGCCTTGCCTCCGGAGACTGCTACACGATTCTGTAGATGCACAACTACAAATAACAGTTGTGTTCGCGCCTATGTTGGACACACTGGGAAAATTTTCTAAATTTCCCAACGAAACAAATATCATCATTGGGTCTACAGTTATTCAGGTACTGCCTTTGCATGTTACTTTGACCTGCGTTATTCAAAAGCACTTGAGATTCACATCCACGAGCTAATAATATCTCATTATGTGCTCAATGAAGGGTCTCTGCATAAGTAGCCTACATGCGGTGCTGGATTCTGTCAAGACCTTGTTTATCTCACAGACATGCTTTTAATCTGGATGAGATTGTTGACTTGCTACAATGCTTTCAATGCTTGCAAAACTTTTTTATCGAGGTGATGATTTCACACATGTTGAAAGCCCACGCACAATATACATAATATACTGGCACTAACTCCTCAGTTTGCTCCTCATGTGTGTTTAGGGGGGAGGATGGGATCAAAAAGGTAAACCAAATGAATGTCGCCAAAAGCAGCTGGTGTTTCTCAATAATCACGACATTTGTTTGAGGACATTAATGCTGGAAGACTATGAAGTCACAGATGCAAACACTGCATTTGTGACATTCTTTATTCTCAATGCTAGGATGCTACTGACAATCAGGATTAAGTTTGGCCTACGCAGAGATTTCACTCGTGAATTTTACAAATGGCAAGAAGAGGCACTTCAGATGGACAAAAGGGCTTCTAATGTGCCAAGCTTAAATTAGCAACAATTTGCAAGCATATGCACATGGATTTAAAAAACACGGGTGTTGAATATCCGGATTTGCCAGATCCATTCAACTGTGGATGCTGAAAACAGGTCTAGAGAGATGTACTTGCTATATTCAATGAGTGCATTGTGTAAACATGGTCAAACAATTCTCACTCATTTTGCACCGTACTGTCTGTAAGCTTTTTTTGTTGTTGAGGCAGTAAACTCATATTTTTAAAATTAGGAATGTAAATGTTTATGCTTTCTGTTTTCAATATCGATCATATGTTTCTGGACCCAATGATAAAAGAAATCAGCTCGCACGGTTGCTCAGAAATCAAACTAGTATCCTCTTGTTTATCTCAGTTATTTGCCATGAAATTTTGTCTTTTAAAAGCAACATGCGTCAACTGCAAACCTGCAACTGCTGCAACCGCACCTCTCCGTAGGACGTCCATGCACCCCACAGGAAACGAACAGGCATCGAGAGGTTGTGAAAATCATACGTCCATGTGAACGCGTCATTGAGAACATTTGGAATGCTGTGATAATGACTTAACGTCAGCAACGAACCTCCAATCACTTTTTGGATACCAGGTTTCCATTCTCATTATCATATTGAACAAAACTCATGCATCCGAATAATTCGTCAAAGCAAAAGATTACATACCCCTTTTAATTGCAGGCACCGTGTTCCTCCGAGAGGCCGTGTCAGAAATGAACAATTTGGAAAACACTAGCACGGTCTTGCATCATTTGAACATACACCCATGCCTCTCTCAGTGAACAAGCAGATTAAAATGTTACCAGAACAGAGGCACTTCAGTGCATTTTCTCCTTGGAGAACCGTGCGCACCGTGGCTTCACTCCCTTGTCCTTCAGAGCGGACGTGTCATGCAAAAAGAACTAGGAGAACACAAAAGATGTATGTGCGTCGTGCGCATGTACAACCGTGCGCAAACTATTTAAAGACCGCGCGTCTGTTAATGAACACGTCACTGAGAACATTTAGAATACAAAGGCCTTTCCGTGCGTCTCATTCTTATCCTTACATGACGATGCACACTGTGGCTTCACGTCCCTGCCCCTCTAAGAGACCGTGCTAGAGAAAAATACTTTGCAAAACAGAAGTATGGTCGTGCATCATGGACGTGCCTTATTTGCATGTAAGTCCGTGCGTGTTGGGGCCGTCTGTGCGTGCCTCTATGCTCCTAATAAGCCAATAGTCTTGTCTTTGCCGCTGTACAGTAGCCCCATGTGAGTGAGCAGGTGCGTATTATAAGTGTCTGTTCTGTTTTGTGCCAACCCAGACCGCTCCCTCCCACTCACCCGCTGTAGAGTCCATCGTCTCTTCTCTCTCGATTCTCCCTCTAGATCTAGGGTTAGTCCATTTTCTCTTAACTTCTACGTGAGTTTTTCGCTACGATCCGTTTTCCTCTCTGTTGGTTTCATCTCTCCGTGTTTGAAAGCGACACATCTATGTTGTTATGCTAGGAATTGCCTAGAAAATCGTTGCGATCTCAACCAAATTTGCGAAGTACGAGGCCAAACCTGTACACGACACGTGCCTCTTAGGGGTGGGGTTGATTGGGAGTCAGCGTTTGTGCTTGAGAATGCTACGAGCTGCAGCGACCTGCGGCGTCCAAGTCCCAGGTGAGCGATGAAATTTGCCGAGGGAGGTTGGTAGTTTAAATTGAAGCCAGTTAGGTCTTGCAAACAACGGCGGTGGCCGAAGTCCAAGGGAGTGGCCAGACGTTGAGCTCTATTGCTTAACCGGTCACAGTGTGCTGGAGATCAACATTTGGGGTGCTGTTGACTGGGAGTCGGTGTCTGTGCTTGATGATAGCGTTTGGGGTCCTGCACGCTGGAGACAAGGTTAACATTGATGGATCATCCGTTTCAAATACCACCTAGCCACACATGTTCCGGTGGTTAGGCGTCGGCGACGGTGGCCTATGGTTGCAGATGACGTTGTTGATGGGTGCAGCTCTAACGAATTTACATATAATTTTAATGTTACAAACACTCCTTTGAGCCGCCTGATGATAGACTATTGTTTCTCCTTTTTGCTTATCTTGTCTTGAAATATACATTTGCTAAAGCTGCTTTTAAAACCAAGCAGCAGAAATCCTTTCACTGATTGACATTGACAATCAAGATTTTGAACTGCTCTAAAAATAGTCAATACTGAATTATGATGAATTAATCAACCATTTTTGGAAAATAAAATACTGATTTAATTAAATTCATGTTTCCTCTGTTATTACATATCCCATATCTACTGTTCTCCTTCTAATCAAAAGCTGTGCACATGTCTTTTTAGGAAATAGCTTGTGAACGACTATTTATGTAAAAATGGCGGTTTAGACGAACGGTTTTTCAAGATAATAAAATTTCCTTGCGTTCATATAACCGTTGTTTTGCAATGTATTCTAGGGGAAACTATGTGTTGTGATATATGTACCAACTTCGGCTGCACTGGATTGGAGTCAGACGTTCTTCACAGCGCGATAACAGTGCATCTTCCTCGATGCTTCAAGACATGCCTGGTAAGGATAAATGTTTGCCACCCCATGCTGCCCATCACTTACTACCAACTAGTGTATCCTTCTGATCAAGGAAATAAAAGTTTCTAGCATATTGTTGGAATGGAATGCCTACATTTAAGCATTTAATGATATTTCTTCAATTTTTAATGTACCTTGTTTTATAAAATAGCAACCTGTTGAAAACAATTGGTACATATATGATAAGCGCTATCTGTCTTGGTTATACATGTCGGTATTCAAGGATTCCTTCTTGCCGGTTTGAAGAATTTTTTCTTGTGTAGTACGTGCCATGCTGTTACAGGTAGCAAGTCACTTCTTCAATCTATTAGTGGAAACAGCAAGCATTTCAAGAAGAAGGGAAACAAAGGAATCCAGTGCTGATCACCAACAAGGATCTGTCATATGAGATCTACATCACCGATGAACCTAACCGGTCAAAAATTCATGGACCTGGCTGGGAAAAGTTAATTAGTGACTATGATCTTCGTTATCGAGATCTAATCATCATAAACCTGGATACCGGGAGTCTGTCCATTGAGATAGATCTGAGACTCAGTGATTCTCGAGGAGGTCACAGGCCCCTTCCCAAACCATCAATAGGTAAGTGCACCAACTTCCATCCTGTTTTATCAATTACGTTTATCAGCATACTTTGGTGCTCCTACCCCTGTCCACTAAATGAATGTCATGCTTACAGTCAAAGTTATTTTGAAAACTTTCTATGCAATTATGTTGATTATCATCCCAACTTGATCACATGCATTGAATTTAACCATGCCTTTTAAACTTAAATACCGAGTTCATCTATTTAAACAAATTTGTTTGAAAATGAGTTATTTTTTCCATGCAGCTCTTGATTTTCTAAATGACTCAGAAAGGGAGTACATTGGGAAAACAGTGTTTGGTCGAGGCGTAAACCTCTCATACAGACAATTTGGACAGATGATATACTATGTGTTTGAGTCTGACGACTTCCCCACCGTACCCTTTGTGCAGCGTCTAAACGTCACCAATGTCATAAATGGTCGCCTGGTTAGTCATTGAATATTTGTTTTGATCCATTGTCATGGTTTTGTTTGCTACTTTCAATGTTTTATGTCCTTGTACATTGATTTTATCTAGTAATATCGGTACAATCTGCAGAAAATCCCGTCTGCCGTTGTGAGGCTTCTAAAGATGAACCTGGGATATCTACCTCAAAACGGTGGAATTATCCGAACAGAGATGTATGATGCAATAGACATGAGCACAACGTACTCCATACGAACCGACGGCAGAATGGAGGTGACAGGTTTTTCAGATTTTGCCCGGGAAGCTCAGCTAAGTGTTGGTTCAATTGTCCTTGTCACAATTGAAAAGCGGTGGACAACACTGGGAAACATGAAATTCCTGCGGATGATAATCAACGACCTTTCCTGATAGAGTGTTGCCCGTGGCTATACTTCCTAGTTCAGTAATTCATGTCTATTTTTTGAACAGGCTGTACACACCAGTTTTGTTATTTAGTTATGTCATGGTATGTAACTGAGCATATAATTATGTCCAAAAGGACGATGGTGAAAATTTCCTGTCAAAGAAGGTGAAACACTTACGTGGGTTACATTATTTATCTCTGATAATAATAAAAGGATTCGCTGACTAATAATGGAGAATGAATGGATGTGGTGAAGTATGTTTCAGAATAGTTTAGTGACGTTACTAGCTCCACATGTCAGTAGTATACATAATTTTCACTATGGTGCTCCGCATAATAGCGTTATGCAAAGTAGTTTGTTGCGACGAGCTCAAGCATACACCTCCTAAAAATCTAGCGCCTTCCCCTATGGCTGAGTCAGCTTAAACATCCATGCCTTTACAAACTGTCACTTAAAACATTTGACAGAACACGGGCACGGATTGACGTCCATGCAATCACATAGCTTCATTTCCGTGCCTCACGTACCATCGTACATGTGCCTCTAGCTGTGCTTCTCATTATATAAGTGCGTTTCGCAGCTGCTTGCCCATGCCCCTCGTTTCTTCTCATTGTTTCTGCCCATCTCGTACTTGCAACTATTTCGGACATGACCGTGCCTGTTCTGTCGGCACATTCATGCCTCTCAGTAACGGACGCCTATTGTCAATCCTCACGTCACGTACATTCGACGTTCATTCCTTCGTCACAGAATAACATATAAGTGTAAAACGATTCTTGCTACACTTGTAAAACCCGGAATGCCCTGGATAAATGTCGAATCCCACCTTGCGGTAAAACCATGAAGGCTGGTGCTTCTCAGAAACACATCTGTGGCTTTTTGCACATGTAGTTGAGTGCACGGCTATTTGTTCGTGCCCGTGCCTCAGGTAGCACCATAGCACGAATTGACATCCGTGTAATCACGTAACTTCATCTCCGTGCCTCACGTAGCACCGTATCTGTGCCTCTAGCTGCGCATCTTGCTGTATCAGTGCTTCTTGCAGCTGCATGTCCATGCCCCTCGTTGCTTCTCGTTCTTTTTGTCCATCTCGTAGCGTTAGTTGCAACACAGACACACAACAGTGCCTCTGATAAAGCACAACACTTATACAATGAGAGTGCAAAAAGTTAACATTTGACAGCAAACTAAATGTATCACTGAAAATAATTGCCACGACCAGTGAATGTACCACGCCCGTGTGTCTGAGAGTTAAACCAGCCACTTCAAGCATGCTTCTCTTGGTTAGAGACTTGCGCACGAGATAAATTGTAAAAGTTAACATTTGACAGCAAACTACGCAAGACAATGATCATCTCCAGGACTTGCTGGAGTTACGAGGCAGCTGTTAAAAACATAACTGCTGATTTTATTTTAATTTTTTATAAAGAAAAACCATGATCAAAAACCCAGGATGTGCACAACCGCACCGTCAGGGAGACGAAACCACGATCCAGAACCCACGATGTGCACAACCACATCGACAGTGAGATCGTGCACTCCTTTGCCGCCTCGCCGCCCTTAAATTTAGACTTCCGCTGCGGACTTGTCTTCCACAAACAACAGAAATCGCCATTGCGCTCCCACTCACTATTCCCCACGAAATACCAGCTTGCAGGAGGACGAACTGCTCTAGGCCATGGGATTCACCAAGGAATTCGAGGTGCAGGCCCACGGCAACACCAAGTTGCAAGTGATCCACACCAACGAGTTGCACAAGGCAGCCACCATCATCGAGCAATACGAGCGACACCTCAAATTCGAGCGCCACAAGATCGTCGGAGTTGATGTGGAGTACACCAACGATGTTGGCGAAGATCAGAAACCAGCCCTCGTCCAGCTCTCCGTCGGCAAGGATCATCCGGTGCTACTCTTTCAACTGAGCGCCACCGACAAGAACTGCACCAGGTTCGACAACTTCCTCGCTGACCCCAGGTACACATTTGGACGCTTCTCCATCGACGACGACATAGAGATGCTCGGCCGCGTCGGACTGGAGATCGCCCACTTCGTCGACATTCAGAAGGAATAGAGGGTGCCTACAGCTACCAAGCCTCTGGACTCCCTTGGCGATGTCTCAGGCATCCTTGTCCACAACTACTACAACGACATGAAGAAGAAGATCACCAACGCAGAGCACCAGCGTTGGGCGCGCATGCCCCTGTCCATGAGGCACATCAAGTACGTGGCAAAAGATTCTTATGCTGCGTACGAGATACGGAGCCGCCTCACCACCATCCAGGAAGGGCTTCGCCGGGCAAAACTCGAGAAGGAGCATTCCAGGAAGCGCACAAGGTCCTGGGGTGACTACGACTACTGAAGCAGGTGGTCCCGGCCAAGAAAAGTATCTAGAAAATTGCTCATGCCATTCTAGATTTCTCGTTAGATTTTCTTTCTCTCAAGACTACCGTTTGCTTGTTCTAAATTTAGATTTGCTTGTGTCGCAGTTAACCTTGTAGTTTGCTTCTAGTTTACATATGTTGTGAACAAGTTTATTTCCAGTGCAATGTTGGAGTTTTCTATTATTAGAATATATTGGCGTGAACTGAAAAATATAAACACAGTACATGTGCTATACGATTAGCATAACGCACATGCACCAATACCTTTGTGGATGCAGCGTTGAAATGTAGGGACAACAATTACAAAATGCTCGTAAAAGCAGTGCACAATGTTCTAACAAACCATTGGACACACAATATTAAAAATCGTTCATATGCAACCCTTTAGAAAACCATTTTGAATACAGAGGTAGTTAGCTATTTATTCTCCTTAAAAACATTGCTTACGCCCGTGACCCTCAAAGAAGAACACTACAGAGGCACGGTTGTCCATCAATAACACCAACTACTTAAAACACCCATGGAGGCACTTCTGTGCCTCCACTACTATGGGCACCGTGCGTGAATTGGCTTCAGGTCTGTTAATGAGGTCGAATGCCTTCGAAGACACATGGAACTCATAGCCATGGCCCCCGCAATGAAAACATGCCAATGAAAGCTTCTTGAAAACAGAGGTACACCTTCACGTGCTTGCATCACGATCCTTCGCGTCTGTACCTCCCTTAGAATCACGTCCATGCCTTACGGCCAGATTCCGACGTATCGGGTCTATGAAGATTTGCTTCCTTCTTAATATGGGACGTGACTATCGCAGAGGCATAGGCTCCATCCTACACCTCCGTGCCTCGACAAGTACGATGACCGTGCTTGTAACTGTGAAGCGTATAGGACACCTTAGGGACGATCTTGCAACTATTTCAGACATAACCGTGCCTATTCCGTCAACACATTCATGCCTCTCAAATTTAATTGAAAAACATTCCGGAAAAACAGTAACGGACGCCTATTGTCAATCCTCACGTCACGTAAATTCGACGTACATTCCTTCCTCACACAAGTAATAGCCGTGCCTCTGCCACAGAACATATAGGTGAAAAACGATTCTTCCTACACTTGTAAAACCCGGAATGCCATGGATAAATGTCGAATCCCACCTTGCGGTAAAACCACGGAGGTCGTAGCTTCTCAGAAACACATCTGTGGTTTTTTGCATATGTAGTTGAGTGCACGGCTATTTGTTCATGCCCGTGCCTCACGTTGCACCATAGCACGAATTGACGTCCGTGCAATCACGTAGCTTCATCTCCGTGCCTCACGTAGCATCGTATCTGTGCTTCTTGTTGCGCCTCTTGTTGTATGAGTGCTTCTTGTAGCTGCATGTCCACGCCTCTTGTTGCTTCTCGTTCTTTCTATCCATCTGGTAGCGTCTGTTGCAACACGGACACACAACAGTGCCTCTGAAGAAACACATCACTGCTCCTCCCAGCGAATGTATGAAGAAAACAATTGCCACTCCCAATGAGTATACCACGCCTGTGTGTCTGAGAGTTAAACCAACCACTTCAAGCATGCTTCTCTTGGTCAAAGAATTGTGCCGCTACATACTGCCCCTGCATGCCTCACTAGATAAATTGTAAAAGTTAACATTTGACAGCAAACCACGCAAGACAACGATCATCTCCACGACTTGCTGGAGATATCATGGTTGTTAAAAACATAACTGCTGATTTTATTTTTATTTTTTATAAAGAAAAACCACGATCCAAAACCCACGATGTGCACAACCGCATCGACAGTGAGATCATGCACTCCTTTGCCGCCTCACCGCCCTTAAATTTATAGTTCCGCTGCGGACTTGTCTTCCACAAACAACAGAAATCGCCATTGCGCTCCCACTCACTGTTCCCCATGAAATACCAGGTTGCAGGAGGACAAACTGCTCCAAGCCATGGGATTCACCAAGGAATTTGAGGTGCAGGCCCACGGCAACACCAAGTTGCAAGTGATCCACACCAACGAGTTGCACAAGGCGGCCACCATCATCGAGCAGTACGAGCGACACCTCGAATTCGAGCGCCACAAGATCGTCGGAGTTGATGTGGAGTACACCAACGATGTTGGCGAAGATCAGAAACCAGCCCTTGTCTAGCTCTCTGTTGGCAAGGATCATCCGGTGCTGCTCTTTCAACTAAGCGCCACCGACAAGAACTGCACCAGGTTCGACAACTTCCTCGCTGACCCCAGGTACACGTTTGTTGGCTTCTCCATAGACGGCGACATAGAGATGCTCGGCCGCGTCGGATTGGAGATCGCCTACTTCGTCGACATCCAGAAAGAATGGAGGGTGCCTACAGCTACAAAGCCTCTGGACTCCCTTGGGGACGCCTCAGGCATCCTTGTCCATGACGTAGAGCTCACCGACGCAGAGCAGCAGCGCGGGCGCGCATTCCCCTGTCCATGAGGCACATCAGGTACACGGCAAAGGACGCTTACGCTGCGTACGAGATATGGAGCCGCCTCACCATCATCCAGGAAGGGCTTCACTAGGCAAAACTCGACAAGGAGCAGACCAGGAAGCGCGCTAGGTCCTGTGGCGACTACGACTACTGAAGTTGGTGGTCCCGGCCAACAAAAGTATCTAGAACATTGCTCACGCCATTCTCGATTTCTCATTAAATTTGCTTTCTCTCAAGACTGTCGTTTTCTTGTTATAAATTTAGGTTTGCTTGTGTGGTAGTTAACCTTGTAGTTTGTTTGCAGTTTACATGTCTTTTGCACACGTTTATTTCCAGTACACCACATAGGCACTTATGTGCCTATGTGCCTCTGATACCAAGGCGACCGTGTGTAACTTGGCTTCAAGTCATTTTACGCAACATTCTAGACGTCAACCAAAAGATTCACCTTCTCTCTGGTAAGTTCATTAACGAGGCCTAATGCCTTCGAAAACACACGGAGCTCATAGTCCATGCCCCCCGCAATGAAAACGTGTGAATGAAAGCTTCTTTAAAGCAGAGGCACACCTTCACATCCTTGCATCACGATCCTTTTGCGCCTCTAAGTCGGGTAAAACCGTACCCCTGTCGTGCGTAACATGCTAAGAAAGTTGCTGACAACAAAAACATCAGCAAACTGAGCATTACATCCACCCGACATAGAGGCACTAAATGTGACGTCATCGAAAACGCAGAGGCAGGAGCATGCCTCTCACCGAGGCAAAGGCTCCATGCTTCCAACGTATTGGGTCTAAAGATTTGCTTCCTTCTTAACATGGGACGTGACTATCACCGAGGCAAAGGCTCCATCCTTCACCTTCGTGCCTCGACAAGAATGACGATTGTGCTTGTAACAGTGGAGCGTATAGATGATACATTAAGGAGACATTAGGGACCACCTTGCACCTATTTCATACGTGACCGTACCCGTTCTGTCGGCACATTCATGCCTCTCACAAAAGTAATAGCCGTGCCTCTATCACACATCATATAAGTGAAAAACAATTCTTTCTACACTTATAAAACCCGGAATGTCCTGCATAAATGTCGAATCCCATCTTGCGGCAAAACCATGCAAGACGGTGCTTCTCAGAAGCACATCTATGGCTTTTTGCGCATGTTGTTGAATGCCTCTCTAGAATCTAACCATGTTGAAACCATATTCAAATCTAACCACACTGAAATCTCTAGAATAAAATATGTGCCCCAGTTGAGACGTTTATTTTGTACTACTTGAAACTTCAATCTATAATAAAACAATACAGTGTAATAAAACATACGCCTTCCGACCCAAATATGGTACTGGAAACTGCAATTTGTAATAAAACATACACCTTCCATCACATATTAATTGGCTCAACCTTGTACTAACCAGTGCAACGAAGTTACTACAAAGTTGACACATTTATTTTGGGACGGGGTAATACTACTACTTAAGAACAAAACACGATTGCTTGACATGGAAACGAAACTGTCTCCATTCTGACATCGACGGTTGCTTGACATTGTTCAACCTTTACAGTCATACAAGACATGGAAAGCATAAAAACCATGGAAAAGCAAACATCTACTAACAAAACTAAACTACTCCCCGTCGTCGAAGATGTCCACAATCTCCATTCTGACAAGGACGTCATTCGCCTCCGCCTCCTGCTCCGCATCCAGCTCGTCGAAGAGAACATCGGTCTTCGCCTATTCTTCCCGGAGGAAGCGCCGGTTGGACTCCACATACGCCTCATCTTGGATGGACTCCAGGATAGAGGTCTGCTCCGCCATCAAGGACGACTCACCGAGATAGAACCCCGGCTCGTCTTCCTCGTCCACGCCTTCCTTGTCGTCCTTGTCATCCTAGTCCACGCCTTCCTCGTCGTCCTCGTCATCCTCGTCCACGACTTCCTCGTTGTCCTTGACATCCTCGTCCACGCCTTCCTCACCGTCCTCGTCATCATCGTCCACGCATTCTTCGTCGTCCTCGTCATCCTCGTCCACGCCTTCCTTGTCGTCCTCCTCATCCTCGTCCATGCCTTCCTCGTCA
>NC_041381.1:463982906-464008270 GCF_002162155.2 Triticum dicoccoides
CCCTACTGGATCACCCCCTCCTCTTCCTCCATGACATCTCCCCCACTGGATCAACTCCCTGCATGAGCTCCGACGCACGCCCCTCCACTTCCTCCACCTCCCAAATCTCCTCCCGCCCCGGTGAGTTCGGAGATATGCCCGCTGCGACCCGAGCGGCGCGCCTTGAATGGATGTCCTCCTGCAACTGAATGCGGCGCTCGGGAGTAAGCATCGCGTAAGTAGTTATCTTGTGCCGAACCATGGCGGGGAACGTCACAAACGAAAAGAGGAAGATGGATGATTTCCTAGGATTGCCGGCGAAAGAGGGAGAAGCAGGATGATGTCTAGTGGTGGCGGACGCCGCTCGGCTTAAATAACTGCTCCTTGACCTCGGGCGAGGAGCCGGAACGGTGACACGCAGTGTTCACTTCACCGACGGATCAGACGGCCGTCAGTCCTTTTGGATTCCGCAACATCGACACGTGGCGTTCACTCTATTAAATACCTCCACCTCCTCCAGAGCGGCATCACCGGAGGAAACGCCCGTCGGACCCTTGGGTTTCCGGAGCGGCGTCCACCCGGCGTTCACACGACACCCGTCGAGCGGTGGGGTTTCTGCAATCAACACACGAATGTGACACTGGGTAACACATAACCATGCCTGTCCTGGCTTCATAATTGTGCCTTTTAGTGCGAACGATTCAACAGAATCATTTGGAACACCAAGAAAAACTAACGTCACTCTACACAATGCCACGTCGTGCCGACCGTGCAAAGAATATACCACACCAGCGTCTCTCGAATAGGCCATTCCGTGCCTCACAAAGTACATAGTGGGTGTTCACATCTAAACCAATTCCGCTGGGACTCCCAAATTAAAGAAAGAACATGACGGTGCCTTTGTGCGCTGAATGCCCGTGCCTCTCCGTCTGATCGAGTCGACGGAATCATTCGAAAGTCAAACACACGGGAAAGTGACTATATATTATACGGCAGCATGCCTTTTAATGTTTCACGCCCGTACCTGTGGCCCTTAACGCTGCCACGGACATCACGCCATCGTCAGTGAAGAAGTCATGTTACTGCCTGGTACAGAAGCGTGGTTGTAGTCACTTCACGCCCGTGCTTCTAAGAAAAGAAGCGCCACGCAACTCAGCACAGAGCCATGGCTTTTAAAATCAAGGAAATTACGCTTTTAAACATCTCGACTCTTGAACCGGCCACTAGCAAAGTAAACATTTAGCGTTAACATCTAAACCCATCCCGCTTTGTTTCAACAATAAACTTATGAAACGCAGAAAATCACACCATGAATCTGTGGGATGCAAGCCCGTGTCTGTGACCCAAAATACTGCAACACGGAAAAGCCACAAATGTACACGCCTTCATCAGTACACAAGTCATTACAATACTAGGTTCACAACCATGGATGCAGAGACTTCACGTCCCGTACATCATAAGTAATGGCGCCTAATTACAATGATACTCGAAACAAAAATACATTTTGTTAACAAGGTAGCTGACAGCAAAATTTCACAAGACAAGGTAAGAAACTCCACTCCACTACTTAACAACACCAGACGCACACAACAGACAAGGACGTTGCTGTATATCTAGTCCCCACCGACCTTCTTGTTGGTTTTCTTCTCGTGTAGTTCATCAATCTCCTCCCTCAATGCCTTCATATTCTCATCATGTCGCTTCACAGCTGCGGACGATTCCTGGAACGACCGGGTGTGCTCTTCAAGGAGATTTCTCGTCTCAGCCGTAATTTCTACGATCCTGGCATTTGCCTTCTCCAAATCTTCCATTGTTTTCTGGCAAAGCTTCTTCCACGCGTAGGTGATCTCCAGTAGCTGCTCGTATGTTTTGTCAGCTTTTGGAATTGAAACCAAAGCATTCATCTCATCGACCAGATTATTGAGGATAACTAACAAGGACCTCACAGCACTTGCCGTCGCCGCCCCGCTCACCATTCCCTTCTCTCTCGAGCCACAACTGCTCGCCAATTCTACAGCAGGGGACTTCTGTTCAAGAGCATGACGCAGACTAACCCTACCTCCAATTGACTGTAAATCAGTATCAGCAAGACACACCCGCATCAAATCAGGAGTCAGCTGACCACAATAAATCATGTTTCACAAACTAAATCAAAGCAGTCGAAAGAAAGAAAAACGAATGAAGGAGAAGCAGAAACAGGGTGAACTTACAGACGAGGAACCCTTGCGAGCCAGGATCTCTTCCTGCGATAGGGCACGGCGGTCCGGAGTAGTCTCCTTCTGCCCGGCCATGGCGGAGATGGTCAGTGAATAGAGATGAGAAAGAGGAAAGGAAGGCCTGGCGGTGGACGAAGGGAGGAGTAGAATGTGGCTAGGCTTTCGAGACTCCGTCCGTCCGCCTTAAATAGCCGGAGCCTAGCCTCGGGCGACGTGCCAGAGCGGCGTCACCGGAGGAGATGCCCGTCGGACCATTAGGTTTCTGGAGCGGCGCCACGCGGCGTTCACTCCCGAATACGAAGAGACGCCCGTCGAACCGTTGGGTTTCCGCGATAAACGCACGAATGTGACTCTTGGTAAATCATAACCACGCCTCTCCGCGCTGCACGGATGTGCCTGCCGTCGCGAACGGTTGAACGAAATAATTTGGAACACGAAAACAACATAACATGACTCTTCACAATACCACGCCGTCACTTCCTGGGACCCACCACCCTGCCAAGAATACACCACAACATCTTCTCTCGAACAAGCCATTTCGTGCCTCACCGAGTAAACAGTGAGTGTTCACATCTGAACCCTTTCCGCTGGGTTTCCGCAATTAAAGAAAGGAACTTTACTGTGGGTAAGACCAAACGGTACCTTTCCGCTGGGTTTCCATCTGATCGAGTCAAGGAAATTATTCGGAACACAAACACAGACGAGCGTGACTCTATACAATACCACAGCATGCCCGTGCCTCTCCCATCTAATCGAGTCCACGCCTCTATCGAGTAATGTAAGAAACATCAATAAAGAAGTGTGACTGTGCTTTTGAAAACAAGGAAACAAGCTTTTAAAAACATCGTCTCTCACATAGGCATTCGGTGCCTCACAGATTCAACAGCAAGTGTGGGCGTCTCAACCCATTCCGCTGGGTTAAAAAAACGAACGTGACTGTGCGTAACGCAAAGCTATGCCTCTGTGGACTCACCGGCCGTGCCTCTCCTAATCGAGTCGACAGAAGCACTCGGAACAGAAACACAAGGGAGCATGACTCTATATTATACGACACCATGCCTCTTAGCGCTTCACGCCCGCGCTACACAACTCATGTCGCTGCCTGGTACAGAACCGCGGTTGTATTCACTTCACCCCCTGCTTCTAATAAAAGAAGCGCGCCGCAACTCAGTACAGAACCATGGCTTTTAAAAACAAGGACCTTACACATTTAAACAACTCGACTATCGAACCGTCCACTCACAAAGTAAACAGCTAGCGTTAACATCTGAACCCATTCTGCTTTCTTTCCATGATAAGCGTACGAACGTGACTATGCGAAAGACGAAACCATGCCCCCATGGGATTCACCTGCGTGCGTGCCTATTTTTCTGAACGAGACAACAGAATCATTTCGAACACAAATACAGGCGAACGTGACTCTATGTAAAACCACACCATGAATTTGTGGGATGCAAGCTCGTATCCGTGACCCGAAACACTACAACACACAAAAGCCACGAACGTACACGCCTACATCAGTACGCAAGTCATTACAATACTAGGTTCACAAAAGTGGTTGCAGAGACTTCACCTCCCCTGCATCATAAGTAATGGCTCCTAATTACAATGATACTTGAAACCAAAATACATTTTTTAACAAAGTAGCTGACAGCGAAATTTCACAAGACAAGGTAAGAAACTCCACTCCACTCTTTAACAACACCAGACGCACACAATAGACAGGGACGCTGCTGTATATCTAGTCCCCACCGACCTTCTTGTTGGTTTTCTCCCAGCGCAGTTCATCAATCTCCTCTTTCAGCACCTTTGTATTCTCTTCGAGTCGCTTCACAGCTGACGTCAATCCCTCCAACGACCGAGTGTGATCTTCAAGGAGATTACTCCTCACAGCCGTAATTTCTACCATCGTGGCATTGGCCTTCTCCAAGTCTTCTCTTCTTTCCTGGTAGAACTGCTGCCATTCGTAGGTGACCTCCAGCAACTCCTTGTACGTTCTGTCAACCTTTGCAATTGAAACCAAGGCATTCATCCCATTGACCAGGTTAATTAGAGTAGCTCCAACTGACTGTAAATCAGTTTCAGCAAGACACGCCGGCATCAAATTAGGAATCAGCTAACCACAATAATTCATGTTTCACAAACTAAATAAAGTAGGAGAAACAAAGAAAAAACAAATGAAGGAAAACCAGAAATAGGGTGAACTTACAGACGAGGAACCCTCGCCGGCCGAGATATCCTCCCGTGATAGGGCATGGCGGTCTGGAGAAGTCTTCTTCTGCCCAGCCATGGCTGAGACGGTCAAAGAATAGAGAGGAGCAAGAGAAATGTAAGACCTGGCGGCGGACAAAGGGAGGAGTAGGATGTGGCTAGGGTTTCGAGACTCCGTCTGTCCGCCTTAAATAGCTAGAGGATCACCTCGGACGATGAGCCAGAGCGGCGCCACCAGAGGAGACGCCCGTCGGACCATTGGGTTTTCGGAGCGACGCCACGTGGCGTTCACATCCGAATACAGGAGACGCCAGTTGATCCGTTGGGTTTCCGCAATAAATGAACGAATGTGACTGTGCACAATGGCAGCGTCTCTCGAACAAGCAATTCCGTGCCGCACTGAGTAAACAGCGAGTGTTCATACCTGACCCCTTTCTGCTGGGTTCACGCATTAAACAAATGAACGTCACTGTGGGTAATGCCAAACTGTGCCTTTGTGGGATTTACGCCCGTGCCTCTCCATCTGATCGAGTCGATAGAATTATTCGGAACACAAACACAGACGAGCATGACTCTATATAATACCACACCATCCCCGTCCCTCTCCATCTGATCGAGTCCACGCCTGTATCGAGTAATATTCGTAACATCAAGAAAGAAGTGTGGTTGTGCTTTTAAAAACAAGGAAATGACATTTTTTTGAGGGTAGGAAATAACCTTTTAAAAAAGCGCTTCTCACATAGGCCATTTGGTGCGTCACAGAGTCAACAGTGAGTGTTTGCATCTCAACCCACTTCGCTGGGTTACCCCAATTAAAGAAACAAATGTAACTGTACATAATACAAAGCTATGCCTTTACGGGCTCACTAGCAGTGCCTCTCCTTCTGTTTGAGTCGACGGAAGCATTCAGAACAGAAACCATGCAAGTGTGACTCTATTTAAAACTGGACCATGCCTTTGCGAGTTTCACAACCGTGCATGTTGCCCGAAACATACACTCCGTCATGAGTACGCAAGTCATGGCGCCACTTAACAAAGAACCGTGATTCTTTGTAATTCCACACCATGCCTTTCTGGGATTCACGCCCGTGCCTCTGACCCGAAATATTGCAACACAGAGAGCCACGAAAGTCCACGAGTTTAAGAGTACAAATCATGACCCTTCTTACTACAGAACTGAGACTACATGGACGTCAGGTCCGTGCTTTTCATATTCGTGTCTCTCGAATCGGACACACTTTCACCTTCATGTTTTGGCACCGTGACGTGCGTTCTTTGCTTGAAAAATGTGACTTCTACATCCACGTTTCTGTCGAAACAGTGAACAGTGGGTGTTCACTGTTGAAGCTGACTGGCCGTGCCTCTCCGTCTGAACGAGTCAACAGAAGCATTCGAAACAGAAACACGGGCGAGTGTGACCCTGTATAAAACAGCCCCATGCCTTTGTGGGCCGCACGATAGTGCCTGTGACCCGAAATATTGCAGAGAGGCGCGAAAGTGCAAGCGTTTATGAGTACAAGTCATGACGCTACCTAGTACAAAAACGTGGCAACACAAACTTCAAGTTCGTGTTTTGCTTGAAAAACGTGGCATCGTGATGTGCGTTCTTTTCTTGAAAAATGTACCTTCTACATCCACGCGTCTGTGCGCCTCACAACCAAGGGACAAACCCTGACGGTGCCTTTATAGGCTGAACGCCCGTGCCTCTCCGTCTGATCGAGTGGACGGAATCATTCGTGTCACGACCGGTTTTCCGGGTATTAATTTCCCAGAAAATGGCCTTTGTGCTCACCAGCCCCAAGATTACTGTTAGCTGATGAGGCACCAACTTGATACAGAAACTCCACGCAAAAATACATAATATGTAGTACAAGACCATTCTGGCCTATGAGTACAACATAAGGTTGCTAGTGGTTGATGGCCGAAGCGGTTTGTGGTACATCAGCGTTTATGGGACTCCATTTCCCACAGGTACAGCTAACCAGGTTAACTCCTATCTTTGCGAGGCTGTTGTCACCATTGCATGGGTTCCGGGGCTGCCATCGCAAGCTCCTCTCCAAGCAAGAAATCTGGCCAAGACAATAGCCAGGGACAAGCCAGTGAGTACTTTGAATGAGTCGCAAACATTTTGAACACGGGTATAATATAACAAATCATGCTCTAAAATATTCTATGATCACAACCTCAGTCATAAAATAAAATCCCTGATGCATGCAAGCAGGTTATTTATATGCAACATGAATATGTAATAACAGAGTAGTAATAAAATGCCCGATCGGTTGTCTAAAGTGATGCCTCGAAAGGATAGTAAATAACAAGCATGCCTCAGTCAGGCGTCTGAGCGACGCCACATAAAGGGCTTATAGAGTAGATAATTAACAAGCAGGCCACAGTCGCGCATCTCAACGACACCACATAAAGGGCTTATAAATAATGGAAATAACAAGCATGCCACAGTCGGGCGTCTCAGCGACACCACATAAAGGGCTTATAAATAAAACAATCACAGTGAATATCCAGGAGGTCGAACCGTCCCAGGGATACTCAACACTTCAAATAATATGAAGGGGTTAGTCCATAATAATGATAATCATGATCATCATAAGTCACACGTCATGATCCATGTTCTGGTTTAGTAGTTTCTCCTCCGAAGACCGACACTAAGACCGACACTTGACCCAACCCAGACTGTAGTCCTTAACCATGGACACGGCTATTCGAATAGATTTAATCTCTGCAGAGGGTGTACTCTTTACCCACGAGTAACGGATTCCTTTAGTCCATCGGGACTAATTCCGTCTACGGTCTTTTAATTGAAAACACACCTGACCTGCACACACCAGCTTAACTTACCGGTGTCTGGAATCACCCACGACACCTGTCAAGCAAAACTCTAAGTGGGGAGGCTACAACCTCGCGTAGCATGGGATCAAACTTATATCGTGCGCTCAAAGGGGTGCCCCCCTCTCGGTCCCAACCGGAAACACCCATGCCCCCAGACCAGGTGGCATGCCTACCGGATGCAGCCGGTATCTTCCACCATGGCCTCTCTGTATGGTGTGTGCTAGAAAGGGGTTGACAACTTACTGAACCGTACCCTACCTGCTGTAGGGACAAGTGGTAGTACGAAACAAGTATGGGGGTTACTGGAACAAGACTCGATCTATGGTCGACTCAGGAGGTTTAAGTATTCCCTGCATGATTAGCATAACGAATATATTTCATCCAACAGACGGAATCACCACTCATCATACCCCATCATGCCATAGCGGATACACTCGTCTCGACGAGGAACTAGGGACAAGATCGGGTCTACCCAAGACAAAGACTTTCCCGTTTTCCTTCCGGTAGGCACGAAAGGCATACGAGGATGATCACTATCACAAGCATGTCCATTTTCAACAGCAAGGAAATCTCCAATATGCACTCATGCGTATGATCCACCACATAAAATAACGAGTTCTCCGTATCATGGTGGTGTTGTAACCGTATCAAATAACCCACAAAGATATTATACCAGGGTTCAGAATGCTTGCCTTTAAGTTGTGTAGAGGCAAGGTGCATCCTAAATCTTTTGAAAATCTTCTTCTCTCTCCAACAAAATCCTATTTTTGAAAATATTCAAATTAACACATAGTCTCAAAATAGTACAAAAAAGTTGTCTGAAAAGTTTTCAAATAAACCTGAAAATAAACTAGACAAAATTTGAGAGAGGTAGGAAAAAGAATCAACTCATTTGGAGTTATATTTTAAAAGATAGGGTCAGTCAAAGTTTTGGTCAAATTCTGTTTTAAAATAAAATAGAAAAGGAAAAGAAAACGTTTCGAATATGTACATGTCGAACACGTACTTTGCGTTTACGCCTCCACTTAGCCAGCGTGGACCGGCTCGGGTCGCTGACAGTGGGTCCAGGGGGGCCACTGGTCAGGTTTGACCGGTCGCCCCGCCTCCTTCCTCCTCTGGCCGAACAGGGGCGGGGGCTCCGGCGACCAACACCGGCGAACGGCGGCTCCTCGCGGGCTCCAAAGGGCAGGGATGGATCCGCCAGGCCAGGGCGGTCCTCCCGGTGGTCGAGGAGGTGGCGGGGATGGAGGGAGTCGCCGGCGGTGAGCTCCGCGGCGGACGGCAGCTTTGGAAGGTTTGGGGCTTTGGGCTACGGTGGTTCCTCGACGCGGCTGAGGGTTCGGGCGGCTCCGCACGGTCGAGGGGAGGAGGATGGTGGTGCTAGATGGACGGGAGGGGCTCGGATTGCGACTGAGTGGACCGGAGAGCGGCGGCGGCTGTACTGGCCGGAGATGGGGAAGACGGCTTCCCGCCGTCGCTTGCTGGCCGTGGCGTGCACTAGTGGGGTGATAGGAGGTTGCTTGAGGGTTCGGAGAGGCTCGGGGCTCCTTTTATAGCGTGATTAGGTCGGTTCGGCGGCGGCCGAAGATAAGCTCGAAGGACCGACTCGCTGTAGCTAGCAGGGCGACGTGTCGGGGCTGGGGATGGCGGCAGGAGCTAGCGGACGAGCGGGCACTGCTCCAGGAGCGAGCTGGCGAGCACGGGTGGCTTGGGCGACGCTGTCCAGAGCAGGGGCCTGCTGTGGCTGGCCGCTAGTGGCCACGGCCGACCTGACAGCGGCGCTGTGGAGCTCCAAGGCGGCTTTGCGGCGAGGGAGGGGGCAGGTGCATTGGCTGCGAGTGGAAGAGGATCAGAACAGGCACGGGGAGGCGGCAACGAGACGCGGCGACTCGGGCGCACACACATGCAAAACACGCACTCTGGCCGAGCCCAGAGCATGCACGCCAGGCGCTCGGCAAAATGCCAGCGTGCATTAGAGAGCTTGGGTGGGGCTGGCAATTAGTAGGTCTAGGTTAGAGGCATCCAGGAGTTTAGTGGACAAGGTTGCTGGGTCAGTGGGTCAAGCTTATAATGCAAGCTCAAAACCATGTCAAAACTAACCATGCACCCAAGGTGTTTGACAGAATGCCAAGGGCATCTAGGCAACTCTTGGGGTGGCCAAAAACTCCAGACTAGTGTCTCTTTAGATGCTAAAGAGGGTGGCCAGGTTAGTTTGCCAAAAACAGAAACTCTTTAGTGTAAGTATTTGAGAAAACCAGTTCTGGACAGAAACTAAAAGCTATTATTGCATGCACCAAATATACCCCAATGGGTCCACTCTCCTGGACTTAAGGGTTTTGCATGGTGATTGATAAGCAGGAGAAGGATCATGGGCATTAGAGCAACAAAAAATAGAGTTGCTGTAGAAAAAGTCGGACTGGATGTTTTGCTCAAATTTTTCAAAGAACATTAGTGGATTTTTGCACAAAGATGAATAATTTACTCCTACTGACCTCCCCTAATTTTGGTGGGATTTTTAAAAGAATATTTAAATAAGTTGTAGTGCAAAAAGTGCCACTGGATCAGATTTAAAAACTTGTGGTAGAACTCAAAATCTCCAAATGACTAAGGAATATTTTTGCACAAAAGTGATTTAGGGACATCACATGTCATCCCCAAATTTTGGTGGAATTTTTAAATAAATTTATCAAAGGGTTGCAGTGCAAAAGAGGCTCCAAAGCTTATAAAAATTATTTTTAAAAGAAATAAAGCTCAGGGAAAATAATCATATAAATAACTCCATTGATAAAAGCAATGTTTCAAGGGAGGGTATACAAGTCCAACAACATTTTTGAAAAGTTTTCACTTGGGGCAAAACTCCACAATATCAAAGAAAAGAAAGGTTCTGAAATCAAAAGATAAATCCAGAAAATAAAAATTTAATTTCCTGGCAAAATTTTAATAAAAGAACATGGTTAAATTTTTGGGTGTTACAATTCGGAACACAAACACTAGGGAGCGTGACTCTATATTATACGGCAGCCATGCCATTTAGCGCTTCACACCCGTGCCTGTGACCCTTAACACTGCCACGAACGTCCACGCCATCGTTAGTGCACAAGTCATATTGCTGCCTGGTACAAAACCGTGGCTATATTCACTTGACGTCCGTGCCTCTAATAAATGAAGCGTGACGTAACTTAGTACAGAACTGTGGCTTTTAAAAACAAGGAACTTATGCTTTTAAACACCACGACCCTCGAATCGGCCATCCCGTCCCACACAAAGTAAACAGTTAGTGTTAAGATCTAAATCCACTATGCTTTGTTTCCACAATAAACATACGAATGTGACTCTGTGAACCATGCGCCCATGGCATTCAGGTCCATGCTCTGTGAGTCAACAGAATCATTTCGATATCTAATAGGCTATTCAGTGCCTCATAGAGTAAACAGTTGGTGTTCACATCTGAACCAATTCCCCTGGGTCTTCCCAGTTAAAGAACGAACCTGTCGGCGCCTCTGTCGGTGTAAATATGAACATGGCGTCCACGCCATCGTCAGTGCACAAGTCACATTGCTACCTGATACAGAATCGTGGCTGTATTCACTAGTGCCTCTAATAAATGAAGCACGACGCAACTCAGTACAGAACCGTGGCTTTTAAAAACACGTGACTCTCGAATCGGCCATCCCGTGCCTCACAAAGTAAACATTTAGCCAACGTGACTCTATATAAAACAACACCATGACTTTGCAAGCCTGTGCCTGTGACCCAAAACACTGCAACACAGAGAAGTGACGAACGTACATGTAATTCTTGGTCCAGGACCGTGGGTGCAGAGACTTCAGGTCCCGTTCTTCATAAGTAACAACGCCTAATTACAAAGATACTGGAAACCAAAATATATCTTATTAACAAAGTACACTGACAACGAAATTTCAAAAGACAAAATAAGAAACTCCAGCCCACTGCTTAACAACATCAGATGCACACAACAGCCAGGCACGCTGCTGTATACTTATTCCCCACCGAACATCTTGCTGGTTTACTCCTCGTGCAGTTCATCAATCAGCTCCTTCATATACTCGCAACGTTGCTTAACAACTGCCCCGATTCCTCCAACAACCGTACGTGCTCCTTAAGGAGATTTTCCTTCTCAACCATAATTTCTACGATAGTGGCGTTCGCCTTCTCCAAATCTGATCTTGTTTTCTCGAAGAGCTTCTGCCACCCGTAGATGATCTCCATCAGCTGCTCGTAAGTGTTTTCAACCTTTGGAATTGAAACCAAGGCATTCATCTGATGGAGCAGGTTATTGAGAGTAGTTAACAGGGAGTTAACAGTTTGTTCGCCTCCAAGACGAATTAGCTTGCTTGAAGCGAAGCCAGCCCGCAAGGCCTCCCCATCACCACGGGACCTCTTAGCACTTGTCGTCGTCACCCTGCTCACAATTCCCTTCTTCTTTCTCGAGCCACAACTGCTCTCCAATTCTACAGAAGGGGACTTCTATTGAAGACCATGACGCAGCCTAACCCTGGCTCCTATTGACTGTAAATCAGTGTCAGCAAGGCACACCCGCATCAAATTAGGAATCAGCTAACCACAATAATTCATGTTTCACAAACTAAATCAAGTAGGAGAAACAAAGAAAAAACAAATGAAGGAAAACCAGAAACAGGGTGAACTTACAGACGAGGAACCCTCGCTGGCCGGGATCTCCTCCCGTGACAGGGCATGGCGGTCCAAAGAAGTCTTCTTCCGCCCAGCCATGGCGGAGACGGTCAAAGTATAGAGAGGAGCAAGAGAAATGGAAGACCTGGCGGCGAACAAAGGGAGGAGTAGGATGTGGCTAGGGTTTCGAGACTCCGTCTGTCCACCTTAAATAGCCAGAGGATCAACTCGGACGACGAGCCAAAGCGGCGCCAGTGGAGGAGACGCCCGTCGGACCATTGGGTTTCCGGAGCGGCGCCACGTGGCGTTCACACCTGAATACGAGGAGACGCCAGTCCATCCATTGGGTTTCCGCAATAAACGAACGAATGTGACTCTGCACCATGGCTCTCTAGGCTACACGGTTGTGCCTGCCCTTACAAATAATAACGTGACTCTTCACAATACAACGCCGTGGCTTCCTGGAACCAACGACCGTGCAAAGATTATACCACAGCAGCGTCTCCCGAACAAGCCATTCCGTGCCTCATATCTGACCCCTTTCCGCTGGGTTTTCTCAATTAAAGAAACGAACGTGACTGTGGGTAATGCCAAATTGTGTATTTGTGGGATTGACGCCCATGCCTCTCCATCTGATCGAGTCGAAAGAATTATTCGGAACACAAACACAGACGAGCATGACTCTATATAATACCACACCATGCCCATGTCTCTTCATCTGATCGAGTCCACGCCTTTATCGAGTAACATACATAACATCAAGAAAGAAGCATGGATGTGCTTTTAAAAACAAGGAAATAACCTTTTAAAAACAGTGTTTCTCACATAGGCCATTCGGTGCGTAACAGAGTCAATAGTGAGTGTTCGCATCTCAACCAATTCCGCTCGGTTACCAATTAAATATAGGCCATTCCGCAGTGCCTTTCCTTCTGTTTGAGTCGACGGAAGCATTCAGAACAGAAAACACGCGAGTGTGACTCTATATAAAACTGGACCAAGCCTTTCTGAGTTTCACAACCATGCCTGTCGCCCGAAACATACACTCCGTCATGAGTACGCAAGTCATGGCACCACTTAACACAGAACCGTGATTCTATGTAATTCCACACCATGCCTTTGTCGGCTTCACGCCCATGCCTCTGACCCGAAATATTGCAACACAGAGAGCCACAAAAGTCCATGAGTTTAAGAGTACAAATCATGACCCTATATGGACTTCAGGTCTGTGTTTTTCATATTCGTGTCTCTCGAATCGGCCATGCTTTCACCTTCATGTTTTGGCACCGTGACATGCATCATTTGCTTGAAAAACGTGACTTCTAAATCAACGCGACTGCGTGCCTAACGTGACCCAGCCTAATGGAAACACGTGACTCAATAGACTCGACGCCCATGCGTATCCAAGTGAACGAGTAAGCGGAATACTTTGAACCTAAACTACGCATGGTTCGGCAAAACGTGCTCCCCGCGGGGGAACAAAGTGCCTCTGGTGGAAGCACAATTGTGCTCCTACTGCTAACACGCGACATCCATGACCTTAGCCTACTCATCTACATGTACCAACAAACAAAACAACACGACGACAATGCAACACATAAATGCCTTACAGATTCATGGTAGTACAAAAGGACACATGCCCCAACACAAAGGAAAAACACGCTACAAGCTCTCTGCCTATACTCCAGCAACGTTCCTGATCGGCTGGTGGGCGAGAACATCTCCAATATCCTTCTTCGTCGCCTCACAACTTTCCTCCACAGCAGCAAAGGAATCCTCCACCAGGCTCTTGTAGTTGACGAGGACCTCAGCCTTCTCATCCATAAGCTGCCCCACTTCGCCCGACAGCTTCTGCACCAACTCATGGCTCTCCTCATACAGATTCTTCAAGCGGGCGGCCTCCCGATCCTTCTAGTCGAGCTCGTTGAGAAGCTTCTCATTCTCACACACAGATCGAACTATGAGACCAGTGGACTTCTCCACAAAGGCATTGCTCTGCTGCAGCAACTTCTCCAAGCGAGCGACGAACTGCTGCTACTTAATTAGCTCATCAAGCAAGTCGTCACTGGCTAAGGAATTCTGTATTGGCATCTTGTCGAGATCGTTTCCATGGTGAATGCTCTTATGGAAGGAATCGCATCCATGCGAGAGATCGTTCGACACCTGGGCAACGGGGCGGGATATTCTTCTGCCGCTACGGCGTAGCGGCGGCACATCTCCCTTCTTTCCGCGGCTTTTGTCCTTGCTGCCTGGTTGCTTGAACACCCAGAACCCCTCTTACCGGCCATGGCGAAAGCAAGGAGCTACCAGCAAGAAAGAGGTGCCTGTCTCTGGAGAATTGTGGACGTGGGGTGTTCGATGAGTAGGTAGCTTTTTATAACATACGCACACCAGCCAGATGGTCAAACAGAGTAACCGGCGCCTCAAATTCTCCCAATCTCTCTTAAATACCTCAAACTCTGCACGCCTGGGAAACACCAGTAATATCATTTCATCTCCCCGTGCATTCGTCCACACCACAACCACCCAACTTATTTCCAATGGTCCGTACATATTCAGCAGAAAACATCTCAAACACAGTTAACTTACTATGTACGTGTGTCTGTATTCTAGAGAACTTACTGTCGAATTCATACCATTATCCATTGACATTTTTTGTTTTGAAATGATATTTATATCAAAATCTTACTCTAGGTGACTCGTTCAAGACGCTACTTGGTACAAAACCGTGGCTATACGGACTTCAGGTCCGCGTTTTGCTTGAAAAACGTGGGATCGTGATGTGCGTTCTTTGCTTGAAAAACGTGCCTTCTACATCCACGCGTCTGTGCGCCTAACAACCAATGAACGAACCCTGACGGTGCCTTTGTGGGATGAACGCCCGTGACTCTCCATCTGATCGAGTCGACGGAATTATACAGCACACAAACACATGGGAGCATGACTGTATATTATACGACAGCCATGCCTTTTAGCACTTCACGCCCGTGCCTGTGACCCTTAACACTGCCACGAACATCCACGCCATCGCCAGTGTAAAAGTCATATCGCTACCTGGTACAGAACCGTGGCTGTATTCACTTCACGCCCGTTCTTCTAATAAAAGAAGCGCCACGCAACTTAGCATGAAGCCGTAGCTTTTAAAAACAAGGAGCTTACGCTTTTAAACACCTTGATTGTTGAACCGGCCACTCGCAAAGTAAACTTTTAGCATTAACATCTAAACCCATTCCGCTTTATTTCCATAATAAACGTACGAAACGTGACGCTCCAAAAGACACAACCATGTCCTCATGGCATTCATGTCCGTGCCTCTTCTTCTGAACGACTCAACGGAATCATTTTGAACACAAATAAAGGATACCATGCCTTGCCCTCCTGGGACCCATGACCGTGCGCAGAATATACCACACCAGCGTCTCTCGAATAGGCCATTCCGTGCCTCACAGAGTAAACAATGGGTGTTCACCATGACTTCGAACCAAACTTTGCCTTTGTGCGATTAACGCTTGTGCCTCTCCATCTGATCGAGTTGACAGAATTATTCTGAACACAAACACAGACGAGCGTGACTCTATATTGTACCATTTCCAAATAACAATCCCAACGGAATAATTCAAACACAAATACTTAGTACAGAACCGTGGCTATACGGACATCAGGTCCATGTTTTGCTTGAAAAATGTGGCATCGTGATGTGCGTTCTTTGCTTGAAAAACGTGCCTTCTACATCCACACATCTGTGCGCCTAACAAGCAAGGAACGAACCTTGACGGTGCCTTTGTGGGCTGAACGCCCGTGCCTCTCTGTCTCATCGACTCGACGGAATTATTCGGAACACAAACACATGGGTGCGTGACTGTATATTATACGGAGACCATGCCTTTTAGCGCTTCACACCCATGCCTGTGACCCTTAACACTGCCACGAACATCCACGCCATCGCCAGTGTAAAAGTCATGTCGCTACCTGGTACAGAACCGTGGCTGTATTCACTTCACACCCGTGCTTCTAATAAAAGAAGTGCCACGCAACTCAGCACAAAGCTGTAGCTTTTAAAAACAAGGAGCTTACGCTTTTAAACACCTCGACTGTCGAACCGGCCACTCGCAAAGTCAACTTTTAGCGTTAACATGTAAACCCATTCCGCTTTGTTCCCATAATAAACGTATGAAACGTGACGCTCCGACAGACCCAACCATGCCCTCATGGCATTCATGTTTGTGCTTCTTCTTCTGAACGACTCAACAGAATCATTTTGAACACAAATACAGGATACCATGCCTTGCCTTCCTGGGACCCATGACCGTGCGCAGAATATACCACACCAGCGTCTCTCGAATAGGCCATTCTGTGCCTCACAGAGTAAACAGTGGGTGTTCACCATGACTTCGAACCAAACTGTGCCTTTCTGTGATTAATGCCCGTGCCTCTCCATCTGATCGAGTCGACGGAATTATTCTAAAACCAAACACAGACGAGCGTGACTCTACATAATACCACACCATGCCTATGCCTCTCAACTCACTGTGCCCCACAGAGTATACAAAGTCACACTCGCCCGTGTTTCTGTCGAAACAGTGAACAGTGGGTGTTCACTGTTGAAGCTGCCCGGCCGTGCCTCTCCGTCTGAACGAGTCGACAGAAGCATTCGAAACAGAAACACGGGCGAGTGTGCCTCTGTATAAAACAGCACCATGCCTTTGTGGGACGCACACCAGTGCCTGTGACCCGAAATATTGCCAAGAGGCACGAAACTCCACGCATTTATGAGTACAAGTCATGACGCTACTTAGTACAGAACCGTGGCTATATGGACTTCAGGTCCGCGTTTTGCTTGAAAAATGTGGGTTCGTGATGTGCGTTCTTTGCTTGAAAATGTGCCTTCTACATCCACGCGTCTGTGCGCCTAACAAGCAAGGAACGAACCCTGACGGTGCCTTTGTGGGCAGAACGCCCGTGCCTCTCCGTCTGATCGAGTCGACGGAATTATTCGGAACACAAACACACGGGAGTGTGACTCTATATTATACGGCAGCATGCCTGTGACCCTTAACACTGCCACGAACATCCACGCCATCATCAGTGCACAAGTCGTGTCGCTGCCTGGTACAGAACCGTGGCTGTATTCACTTCACGCTCGTGCTTCTAATAAAAGAAGCGCCATGCAACTCAGCACAAAGCCGTGGCTTTTAAAAACAAGGAGCTTATGCTTTTAAACACCTCGACTGTCAAACCGGCCACTCGCAAAGTAAACTTTTAGGGTTAACATCTAAACCCATTCCGCTTTGTTTCCATAATAAACGTACGAAACATGACGCTCCGACAGACCCAACCATGCCCTCATGGCATTCATGTCCGTGCCTCTTCTTCTAAATGACTCAACGGAATCATTTCGAACACAAATACAGGATACCATGTCGTGCCTTCCTGGGACCCATGACCGTGCGCAGAATATACCACACCAGCGTTTCTCGAATAGGCCATTCCATGCCTCACAGAGTAAACAGTGGGTGTTCACCATGACTTCGAACCAAACTGTGCCTTTCTGCGATTAACGCCCATGCCTCTCCATCTCATCGAGTCAACGGAATTATTCTGAACACAAACACAGACGAGCGTGGCTCTATATTATACCATTTCCAAATAACAATCTCAACGGAATCATTTCGAACACAAATACAGGAATTAACTTGCACGCGTCTCCAAGTGACACCTTAGTGAAAACGCCCGTAACACATGCAGGCACGAACATGACTCACCCTAAAATCAAACAGTGCCTCCCTGGAACGCAGCATCGTGACTCTCCATAACAAAGCAACGAGTTGACGAGGAAAACATTTACATACACAGCGTCAGGAATGTACCTGTTGCATTAGTAACACAGTGCCAACTCGGCTTCACTTCCATGCACCTCACAGTGACTCGCCAGAGAAAATGCACTTAACATACGCGTGGACAAACGTGACTCTGGCTAATAAGAAGACTTGCCTCCCCCAGATTCACGTCCATTCCTCTCCAAGAGAACAAGTGAGCAGAATCATTTGGAATTACCAAAAGCATACACCCGTGGTAACGAGACTCTAACCAATGCGTTAACATGCTTCCCTTTACTGAGTTCATGTCCATGCCTCTCCGATTGAACTGGCGACCTGAATCACTTGGAACACAAAGAACCATGAAACGTGACTCTAAGTAACGCCAAACCATGCCCATGTGCATCACACAACAAGACTTAAATCAAGAAATGCTAACATCCCACAGACTAAGAATTAAGTAGGCAAGCAAAAAACAAGCTCATCGAAGTACAAAGAAAGTTGCACCACTCTTGATGTCCAAATGGACGGTCTAAGATTCGAGACGCTTCGCTTTTTTCCATAGGAGGATGAGCGCTGGTGGCCTTATTTCCACGCGCCTCACCATGAAATGTCATAGAAAATGTCTGTAACACTCACATGCACGAATGTGACTCTGCGTAACACCAAACCATGCCACCATGGATGTCACCACACTAAAATAAAAAACGCTCCGGCACTTGAGCAAGCAAGGAAAAAACAAGCACGTCAAAGCCCATAGAAAGTTACACCAATCTTGATGTCCAGACGGATGGTTGAAGATTCGAGATGGTTCGACCATTTCCCTCTCTCCCTCCACTACTTTCTTGCTTTTACTTTCGCACTGAAAATCACGAACACTTCAATAGTTCCCCTATCTTGAACACCCTCGTCTCTCCTTCTGCCCCCATTGTCCAATCCAGCAGACCAACCAGAAATCCAAATCGCGTTTGCCTCACCCACCAGCCGCCATCCACTTCGAGATACAGGCAGTCAGTCGGTGCCCGTGAAAGCATAAAAAACCTCTCCCGGCGGCGGCGGCAGCGACTGACGGCGACGACCTGTGCTCGCGGCGGAAGTACCAACAGAGAGCAAGGACAAAAACAAGACGATGGATGCGACGAATTGCTCACAAGCAATCAAAGGTAAAAATATTAATCCATTACATTCCATTACCACAGGTCGATCAAAGCGATTTCCCCCTTTTTGACGGACATGAACCCTAACCGCCACACAAAACCGTGTTTCCAAAAAGTCTGTCTAGACTTTTCTAGCAAAATTGAAATAAGGTAGGCACGCGTGCAATAGGATGCTACCCTTACCCGTCATAGAAATCTGCTCGCAACAAATTTGCCTAAAACGTACTATCCATGCAAGAACTATCTAGGACACCGCTCTAGATTCAAACCATGAGAGCATCCTTAAATTCAAAAACCTGGTATTCACAGGAGATTTTATATATCCATTGATTGTACCTGTTTCAAATTACGTGCATCTCTCGTATTAACATTCATGCTCCAATAATAGATCTAGGTGTGTGCTTATAGCGTGAACCAACCTGTGCCTCTCCAACAATGCCATTTTTTTCCACGGGATGTATCTCCTCTTTTTGCTGTGAAATTCAATTATGCTTCTACTGCTGCTAACGCCTGGGCATTTTTATGTAGCAAGGACTGGTAATAAGGAAAACAGGGTACCTGCAGGACAGCCTGCCGTGCAGCAAGGTACTATAAAAGGCTCACACAATCCATATAACAAAAACTATGTAGCAGCAGCAGTAAGTTAACCAATTACGTCCACAAAATCCTGGGAAATTACACTTCAATGAAATTTTTCACACACTATGTGTATTATTACTCATCCGAGAGCATTTTATCTTACAATCTAAACCTTACATTTCTTGCTCCAATTTACAGAATATCATTTGTAGTGTATTTTTTCCTATAAAAAAAGACTTCCCCTCACTGATATGGACTTGACAGCAGACATACTGCTCACACCTGACCCTAATTTCTATCACTCATTGGCCAAACCAAGAGTTAGTGGCAAGACTTGATATAACAAGAAAACAATGGATTGATCGCCTTTTTAGGTTAGGAAATGAAAGAAAAGGGCTATCTTATGAATCTATGTAGATTCAGCTTCAGATTCTTTTTGTGCAGCCGTGGAAGACATAGTTTTAAAACTATATCCCATTTATTTCGATGCTACTTCGTAATCCTTTTGTTACATAATCATCGTGCAAGTGACGGAGAAGGAGATATTGAAACGATTTTGTCTAAACTTAATAGTTCATATCCAGAAAAACCAATCATCTCTCCTGACCCGTCAGAAAAAAGAACGAAGCAGAACATGGATAGTGAAGCACCCGAGAAAGTGCCAGCACTAGCTTCCAGCAGGGAGGGCAACAAAAAGCAAGTGACTAGCAGCAGAAAAGAGGAGCAATTAGAAACCAAGACTGTCATTCCTCCTAGAGCAAAAAGACAAAAGAGAAAGGAGAAAACTCATCTCATCAGCGACGGTGCTACCTTGAAGTAGCAACAGCCAAGTCCTCTAATGATACTCCCGCCAGCAGTTCCACGCGCCGATAATGATGTAAATAAAGCCAAGAAGAAAAACAAAAGACAACGGTTGGAAGAAGATGAGGATGATGCCAGCATAGAATCAAAGCGTGATGCTGCCGCCGACGATGATGGCAGAAAACACGATGATGGTATCATTCATACAGATGGCGATGGCACCGCAGGGGACAACGGTGACGCCGCAGAGGACAACAACGATGATGTAAAAACCATTTTCTCTACAGATTTTTGCTACCGCTTTTCACCCATGAAAACAAAACCATCCTCTATAACAAAACCCTCTTTTTCTCAACAGGTAGAAACAAGACAGAAACACACAAAGAGGAGAAAGACAACTGGAAAAGAATTGGCAGCACCAACGGATGATGAACAGGAGGCAACAACAAATAAGGACAAATGCGAGATCAAGGCAGGAGCAGCATTTGATAATGTCAATAGAGCATGGAAATTACTTGAGGAACGTCACCGACAAGATGTTAGGAAAGCCGGGTTTGGAAGCATAGAGGAATGCCAAATAAAGCGCTCCATCTGCAAACCGCTTGCAGCACACATCTACGACAAACTGGACATAGGAACCATGAAAATAAAGTTCAGTGAAGCTGATCAGCAGAAAGAAATCATAATAACAAAGGAAGGCATCCACAAGGTGTTTGGATACCCAAACGGTACGCAAAGGACAGCACCAAGGCCAAAGATTTCGACCAATACAATGAGCGAACTGGTCACAGAACTTGGCCTCAAGAAAATGGATTTCCATCATGATGATCCGTTTAAAGAACTAGAAAAATTGGTGAAACAACATGACGAACAATCAAACAGGAAATCAGTTAAAATATTTTTCCTTTTTTTTCCACAACATTGTCTGTGGAACAACCTTCCCTACCTTCAGCAAACAAGCCATTATGGTCAAGGACTTGGACTATACAGAAATGGCAAAGATGGATTTCTGCCAGGTAATCATCGAAAGTATTAGGGAAGGAGCCAAGATATGGCAGAAGCACAGGTTGTTGCCTCAGGAAGAGAAGAACAAAAAGCATCTCAATGGTTTGGCACAGGGACCAGTAATAATGTACCTAGACTGCCTGCTGCTGTCGACCGACACAAAAAAAATGCGCAAGGTTGCCAAGACAATGGACAAGACATCGTTAACGCGAGCAAACCATCTAAAAGAGAGTGACCTAAGGAAAATAGCTAGAGCAGACATGAAAACGGACGGAAAAGCACGACCAGATGACTATGAAATTGTCAAGATACAGGTATAGCCCTATTGAATATATATGCATTATCCCTTAAAAAACGGTTTCCAGTCTAACCAATTCCATCCTGCCGAAACAATGCAGACATGGAAACGAACAGCAGAGAGGATCTTCTATGCCAACACAGCAACACCTTCGTATTCAATACAGATGATACCAGCACAACAACAGGAGCACCAGCAAAGAACAAGCTACTACCACCTCCAACCAAGCGACAGGACGAAGCACATGTCAGCACAAGTGGAAGCAAGGAACCAGTCACAGGCACTAGCACAGGATCATATGAAATATTCGGAAGGATAGAAGAAATGTTGAAACAAGTACTCGACGAAACAAAACAGATACCCGGAATAACGACCAGGACTGGACACCAATGCAGCGAACAAGAGAAGGAATTAGATGAAAGAATGAAGAAGACAGTGGTGAAACAATCAACGGCCGTGATTGATTCTCTCGAACAACTTAGAGAATTTTAAGACATTGTTCGTAGAGTGAGATTTCAAGAAGAGACGCAGGAGACACAGCTGCACTTGTACATGGCAACCACACGAAAGAAGTTGTAGCCGCAACAGAACCAGGAGGGAGGAGAAAAAGAAAGAAGGAAGAACATGACCAACAAAACAAACATGAAGGGAAGAAAAGAATAACAAAATCAAGAACACAGAACTCGAGAATTAGCCAGAGGGAGACAAAAGAACATAACAAGGTGCAAAAAGAGCAAAACAAGGAGCACATACCAACCAACACAGCAAGTGCCGAAGAATAGCAAGAACAAGGTAGAAAAGTAGCTGCAGAAGCAGAGAATCAGGACGAGAAATATGTAAATGAAAAAAGTGACTCGAAAGCGATGCTTTCAAACTTGAACTTAAAACATCTGCCTTCAATTCTGTTAGGGACACGGCAACAGAACGCCACCGAAACATAAAGGCTAACAGCAGCATGTCGTCAAGAACACCGAGCAAGAGGATGGAAGCAATAGAACAAGCAACCCAACAACAGATAATGCTGCCTCAAGAGCGCCAATAGGAGCAGTACAAGAGACGAACAGGATTGGAGGCAGCAAATACGTGAGTATAAAAAATTAGTCTGTTCTCTCTAAAAAGTCTCTTATTTCTAAACTAAAAATGGTCTTGAGTTAGCTTACAAATCTGCAACAAAATATACACTCAGTCGGACAAGTATCATATCGACGCTCCCGCATACGAGCCACGGGCTGATCTAGCATCGATCGTTAATAGCACGGCAGAAAAACAAGAAGAAAACAACAAAGAAAGGTAAAACTTCCAAACCCACTTTGCCCAAATACCGTCAACTCATATTGTTTCAACTACCAGGTATTACAAGCACAACAAAGAGAAGAGGATGCCCATGCAAAACAGAAAGTTCATATAGAAGAGCTTTTCAGCACAAGAGCATTTCAGATGACCAATACAGGGGAGAAAGCCTCAGACACTCCACCTGGTGACACACCCAAGGCTGGCATACAAAGCAAAGAAAAAGTGGACGCACAAACGGATATCCCAACCACCAGCGCAAAGGTAAAATTCAACAAGAACCATTTTTCCAAAATTTATAAGAAATGTACTGCCCAGTACAACCTGTCACAGTAATAGAAGAATTACAAGCAATGAATCATGCTTTTCCTTTTTCATGAAACACAGGAAACAAACGAGGACGGTCATTCCAAATAACAGCAAGGAGTACAGACAGAACAAACCAAAAAACAAGGGAAAATGCTGACTAAAACGGTACCCAGTACACCATCATCAAAGACCAACAAGGTAAAGCTACACGCACCTGCTCCTACAACGTTAAAACTAAAAAGTTATGCATGCACTGATGAAGTCCAAACATTATTTACATGTTTTGATTGAACAGAAAAAAGAAACAAATGAAGCAGAAGATGTGCCTCAAGAAGCGATAGAAAGTGCTGCTACCGCTCGACAATGTACAAAAACTCCACAAGACAGAGAAGAAGTGACATGCACGGCACCGGAGAGATTGAACATAGAGGTCAAGCTACAAAACCTCTTTCTATAGCATATAAAAAAATGCATCCACCAGAAAGAAACATAGACACATTTTAATTACTTTTTTCATTCTGACAGATGCAAGAAACAGAGGAGAGCACCAATATTCAAGGCAAACAAACACAATAACACAAGGGAATGGAACAAGCAGAAGATGTTCTTCCAACAACGGACAACCTAACCGTCGTAGACTAGGCCAGAAAACCTTCGTTGTCTGGGCAAGAAATAATAGAGATGGCAACGTCGACGCAAAAGATCGAAAAGGTGAAGTGAGATAACCTACTTTTAAGGAAATTAGAAATTTGAGTGAACAAAGACACAAATGCAATCTCATTTACTTACCTCTATGTCTCAACAGCCACGAGACAAAAACGACGACACCATGGATGAACAAAACAAAAAAGATCCAGAGGAGGTCCAAAAAGCTCCACTAACCGAAGAAAAGGTCGAAGAGGCAGCACCGGCGGAAACAACTGAAAAGGAGAAGCTACAATAAAAAAAGTTCAGAAACACACTAAACATTTGAGTATTTTTCTTAGGGAACGGACAATAAACTATAGTGAAAATAACGAGCGTATTTATTTATTTTTTAACCACGCTTTTGCATGATAACGCAGAAACCTCAATATGACACACACGCAGACACAAGTAAAGAAGCAAAGGGCCACAGTGCATTGGAAAACCATGCAGCAAACATTCCAGAGAGAGAGTCAGACAGCAACAAGAAAAAGGCCGCACCATCAGACAAGAAACATTGTGCTGTAAAAGATGTTGCCGCCACAAACACGGCGGTAACCCAGGACATCACTCAAACAGAACATGAACCGTTAATCATACAAAACCTGGCCATCAAAGAAGGGACAAAAGATGAAGGGATCGAACACCTGTACAACAACGTCATGACAGCGAATAAGGACAAAGAGTAAGTTCATGTTAACACCAAAGAATTATTTTCTTCCAATGATTTCCTACCTTAAACATTTTATATGTATACCTATATATATATATATATATATATATATATATGTTGCAGGCACGAGATCTTAATAAATACAGAGACGACAACAGTAACAGTCAGCCACATGGCACAAATCTTCAACATTGGAAAGCCAGTGCACAGCGAAACCATGGCAGTCATGCTATAGATGTTGAAAAAGCAACTCAGGGGCACAAAGAGAAAGATTCTATCAACATACAACACCGTAAGTAGAGCTCAAGTTTCAATAATGAATATCACTCTATCGATCGATCAACACTACAAAAAAACACACATCCGTGACATTTTGGGCCGAACGAAATTTTTTTCTGTCATACATATGACACTTCTATGACGATAATTGTGACAAAACCCGGTATCATCATAGATGTGGTGGGCTCCTACTTCTATGACAAAAAATCATGACAAAAAATGGGCTTTTCATCCTGGGCGGGCCGGAGATGCAGCTGCATGACATTCTTTGGGCCATCCATGACGGAAAAAACCGTGGTAGAAGAGAGGGCGAGGAAAATTTCGGGGAGTTGCCGGTTACGGTGGGAGGTCGGGGCCGAGCGATGCGCATTTCTCTCGTACATGTACGCGTGTGTGTGTGAGGCGCTGGCTCTAACTGAACCCGAGCAAGGCGTTGGGATCTAACTAAACCCGAGCGATTGCACTGCAGGCTACGCGTTACTGAACCCGAGCGATCGATCGAAGGCTGTTACCTAAACCCGATCGAGCGGTTCCTTCGCTACTACTGCTAACTGAAGCCGATCGTGCTTCCTC
>NC_041381.1:464008608-464051217 GCF_002162155.2 Triticum dicoccoides
ACAGGACCCCATGGTGTGGAGGCTGGATGAACAGTAGACGGTGGAGGGCTGGATGAACAGTAGACGGTGGAGGGGTGGTTGAACAGTAGCCGGTGGAGTAGCGCGCGGTGGAGGCTGGATGAACAAGAGCCCGTGGAGGCTGGAGGAGGTCGATGGTAGCCCATGGAGGCTGGAGGAGGTCGACGGTGGAGATGAACAGTATCCCGTGGAGTCCCGTTTTGCGGTACGCCAGACCCCTCCCGATGAACAGGACCCCCGTTTTGACCGTAGGAGGTCCATTTCGTCCGTTTTGCGGTACGCCAGACCCCTCCCGATCAACAGGACCCCCGTTTCGACCGTAGAAGGTCCGTTTCATCCGTTTTGCGGTATGCCACACCCCTCCCGATCAACAGGACCCCCGTTTCGACCGTAGGAGGTTCGTTTCCTCCGTTTTGCGGTACGCCAGACCCCTCCCGATGAACAGGATCTCGTTTCAAACATGGCTGGTCGAACACAAGGCCGTTTCCTCCTTTCTGCGGTACACCAGGCCTCGTTTCCATCGCATGTTCCGTCCAAGCCCTCCCGATGAACAAGACCACACATTCCGTTCCGACCCAGCCGGTTGGCTCCCACGCGTTCCGTTGCCTCTCGATGAACACGACGCATTCCGTTGCCTCCCCATGAACACGATGCATTCCATCGCCCCCCCCCCCATGAACATGACGATGACGTTGTTTCTCCGTTCCGACCTAGCCATGTACACGAGCCCTCGCCGTACGTATGCGCGAGTAGGTGTTCGAGACCCCGCCCATATGTACACATACGTGGCTGTATTTTGTTTCTTGCACCCTGGCCGTTGTACGTACGTGTACATGCTACGTGCACACCTCTACTACGACACGTGTGTGCCTCTACATCCACCAATATATATGTATGTACATGTTCGCGACCAGAATGACAATGCTACATACGCTTCGACCAGGTGGGTCCCGACTGTCAGGCACTTCCTTGCGTGCAAAGATGTATCTAGTGGGTCCCAGCAGTCAGGGGGCGAATCATTTTTTTTGCCCGGACGCACTTCCTTGCATGCGAAGATGTAGCCGGTGGGTCCCAGCAGTCAGGGGGGCGAATCGTTTTTTTGTTGCCCGGACGCACTTCCTTGCGTGCGAAGGTGTAGCAGGTGGGTCCCAGCAGTCAGGGGGCGAATCGTTTTTTTGCCCGGACGCACTTCCTTGCGTGTGAAGATGAAGCTGGTGGGTCCCATCAGTTAGGGGGAAATGTTTTTTCCGTGAAATACAGTGGCCCATCTGGTGGGTCCCAGCTGTCAGGTGGAGGAATCATTATTTTCCGCGTAATAAGGAGGCACTTCCTTGCTGCGGCCATGGACCCAGGTGTTAGCCTCTCCACGTACAGTCCACGTCCGATGGAAGTCGTTCCTTGACCACGTTGACCAGGCCGCGCCGAGAGCATCACGGCGGTGGACGATGGCGAGGCCTAGGAATGGGACGACGTGGAGCCGGGGAAGATGCGGCAGTGGAAGCCTGCGCGGAGAGGAGTACGAGGGTTCACTGGTACGACTGCGGTGTGAGGCTGCCGTCGCCGCAGGGCCTGGCCAGCGGTGGGAATAGTAGGGGGTGGTGAGGCCTCCGCAGCAGCACAGCCGGCCACGGGAGGCAGGAGCATGCGGCACGACCGGCGCTGCTTTGGGCGGTTGGAGCAAGAAGACCAGAGGTTGAAGAAGCACTATGGCCGTTGGATGGACATCATACAGTCACTGGAGCTAGAATCGTTCATATTGACTAAGTTGACAAAGCCCTCCGTCCCCGTCAACTTACTTGGCCCACAAGTCATCCTCCCACTATGGTGGGTCCAGCTAGCAGGGGGTATTCATTTTTTTGTGCGTAATAAGGAGGCACTTCCTTGCGTGCGAAGATATAGCTGGTGGGTCTGACATGTCAGCGGGGGGGGAGGTTTTTTCACGAAATATAGAGGCCCTTCCGGTGGGTCCCAACTGTCAGGTGGAGGAATCATTATTTTGCACGTACAGTCCACAGCCGATGGATATTGTTCGTTGACCACGTTGACTAGGCCGCACCGAGAGCACCATGGCGGTGGACGACGGCGAGGCCTAGGAAGGGAACGACACGGAGCCGGGGAAGACTCGGCCATGGTTGCTCACGCGGTGGGGAGTACGAGGGTTTACTGGTACGGCTGCCGTCGCCGAAAAATAACAGGAGTTGTGGGTGAGTAGAGGAATGGCCTGGCCAGCAATGAAGTAGGGTGGGGCGGTGCGGCCTGTGCGGCAGTACAGCCGGCCACGGGAGGCGGGAGCGGGCAGTCCCACCGGAGCTGGTTTGGGCGGCTGGAATAAGAAGATCAGATATTGAAGAAGAAGCGTGGCCGTTGGATTAACATACAACGGTAACTGCTGCTAGAATAGTTTGTGGACTAAGTTGACAAAGCCAAAGTACGCGTCAACCTAGTAGACCCACAAGTCAGCCTCCAAATCTGTCCGGAACAGCATACAGCCCGAAATTTCTAGCTAGATTCAAATTAATTTTAAATCTAAATATACCTTAATTTAAATTCAATGAAATTTTATCCGCACAAAAACAATGAAATTTAAAATATCAAAATCCGAAAGAAAACAGTATTTTGGAACTAATTGCATGTTTGCTGTATTTTTTTCATTTTACAGCCCATTTCTTATTACTTATAGCACATTTTCTGGGCAAAATGCATCCCTCCTCGTCTTGAAAGATTTCCAGCCCAGCAGGGCGTAGAAAAGAAAGTAGGCCTATGTTGGTTATTCTGCAAAAAACAAAATAGCTGGCTAGCCATTTTTCAGAAAGGAAAAAAACAAACTGGGCTGGTCATGTGCTAAACATATGAAATAAAAGCCTGGGCTATACGGGCCATGGGTCCTGCACAACCCAGTTGATACCCTTCTCCGTCCCGCACAATCGTTTTTTGACTAAGCGGACACCAAGTAGCATACTTTTTTATATATAGGAAGAAAACAGCGAGGAAAATGCGTTCGTCTGCCGTCCTCCTCACAGGGAACGTTCGCCACATAAGTGACTAGCACCCTTGGTTTTCAACCAAGAGGTCTTGGGTTCGAGTCCGAGGAACTCTCAATTTTGTCCTCCTTCCTTCCTCGCAAAAAAAGGGAAAGAAAATCAAAGACTTGGGAAGGCGTACAGAACAAGCTAGTGTACCAGTAAAGAGACGTTGTCGAGTTTTAGAAAAAAGAAAGACGTGCTCCTATAGCTGGTTCAAATCCAAACCTAGACTATGGCTATATTCTATATATGGTGCTATGCTACTCTGCAAGTAATGAAACTGACATATCCACCGTTCGCTTCTCCTCTTCTCTACTTACTCTGCCTAGCATCAGAAGCTCTGGCCGCAGCAACCATGTCTGTTGGCTTCTCGTCCACCTGCTCTTTAGCAGGCAACAACTAGATATGCGCCAAGTCGCCACCCGTACCATCGCCTGTGGGTCTCATCACACCCCCGCCGGCACGCGCACCACAGCCGATTGCTCATCGCAATCCGCTGCCGTTGGTGCGGTGCCACTGCTGCAAATCACGCAGAGTCATCCGTCGCGTCTCATCCACAATCCACAACCCTGACCGAGTCTTCTACAAATGCCCGAATCATGCGGTAATAATATGTTTAAGTGTTGTTCTGCTGCTTTCAGTTGCTGATTTTTTTAATAGTTTGGTTGATGATCTTCCAATTTGATTCGTGCAGAAAAGGGAAGATTCGTGTGATTTGTATTTCTGGGAAGTTGCTGATGTGGGGGAATGCAACTACGCTGATTATTTGGTTAGCCGAGGAATCCCAATACCAGCAGGTTGGGGTGTTGGACAAGTAACTGAAGGAACGGCAGAAGAGGAAGATGCAGAGCAGAAGGTTAAAGATGCAGTTCCTTTGATCATGGCCAAGCAACAGCTGCTGAATGGCCTTGACAGCAATGAGGAGATGAAAGAGCTTGTAAAGATAATGGGCAAAATCTATGTGCTCTGTAGGATGATTGTCTCTTTATTTGTAGTGTATGTAGCACTCGTGATGTATTCAGTGGCTACGACATGAGCACTTTGCTGAAACTAGTAATGAATGAAACCTGTGTAGCAGGCTGGGCATAGTGTTGTGGACATCTAATGATTTCTATTAACAGAAATCAGGGGGTATCCCCTTTTGCTCATATAAATAAATAAATAGCAGAGGCCCTGTCGGGTCAGCTTCATTCTCATTCGAAGACGTCGAGCAAATTGCAGTCCAACAGCAAACTATGTCATCAAATTCAAGTTTCACAACCAAATATGAGTACAACTACACAACAATGTCATCATGTTTTACTTGTCATACAATCACCAAACACAAATCAGCATACATAACAAGTGATGTTCTCACAGCAAAATACTAAACAACATGTTCATCAGGTTTCAGTTGTCATAGCAAACACAATTTCACGTAGATAAAAAAATGTCTTCTGACAGGCAAATACGACAAAAGCAATGTAATCATCATCCGCAGCAGCAGCGTCAACATCTTCGCCATGTGTATCAGTCTGAATTGTAATTCCCCACAGTGTCATCTTCTTCTTCGTCCTCAACGTCCTCGAACGTTGGCTTCTTCTTGATCAACTCTTGTATGTCCACGGCACGACAGGCAATCTTTTCGCCGGCATCATTGACGTGATGGTTCTCAAAGATATTAGGAACATCTGTGTTATCTTGTACATCAGGAGCAGTGTAAGCATCATCTTGTTGTGCAACTTCATTAAACGAATTCCTCTGCTCAAACCTTTGCAATACTCTCTAGTCATCGCTATGTGCAAATGTGTCTTCCAAGAAAAATATATGTGTTGCTTGATTTGCCAAAATAAAAGGCTCGTTGGTATGGTATGCCACCTTGACATTGATGGATTTGAAATAATCATCAGCTCTGGGTTTTGCGATCTTGGAAAACAGGTTATACTAACGACAGCACAACAGAACCACACACCAATGATCCTCGAAACTGGAGATATACTGCAACTGAACAATGTCTGTTATATTAGCATACATTTCAGTTGTCTCTTTGTCATACGTATCCGTGCTCATGATGGCACTGTTTTGTGTCTTCCTGCCTTCGTCTCGTGCAAGGGTGTTGTAGCGCACATCTCCAACAACGCAAGATTCATAATGTCTTACCCGAGTATCAGGACCCATTGCTAGTGAGTAAAGGGCATCATCAACTGCCTGCCCATCCTCCCGCATCTTCTTAACCTATGGTTAGAAAATAGACAAGCTGATCATCTTATGTACTCAATATATTAAAAAAACTGACAGTGCACTTCAAAAGCTTACATGGTTCTTGAACCATTTCGCAAATCCTGCCATAACCAGTTTGTCAATGTTTCTTGGATTTTGCGGCAGTAACTCCTCTTTGTAGATGCTGCACAACATAGTGATAGCGTCAAACATCTAAATATATAATAATGTGCTGCAAGTTTAGTAGATTACGATGTATAAGCTGCAGTACTGCACTTACTTGATATAAGGTACTATCTCAGGACGGTTATTCAACACGTACCAAACCATTTTGTCCAATTCTTTAGGTGTGTCCTCTTGTCGACTCTTCCCTGTAATTCGAACAGAATAATCGAAAACATTGAGCCCGGGATTGTCTTTCACCCACCTCTTTGCTAAGCTGATTAGCTGTTTCAATGTATTTTGAGCAGAATGTCAACGCTTCTGTAGCAATGTAGGCCTCTGCAATGGAACCCTCGGGTCTGTCTCTGTTCCTAACATAGCCCTTGAAAGTGCCTAGCCGCCTTTCAATAGGGTACATCCAGCCATACTGTACTGGACCTCTAAGTAGTGCCTCATCAGGTAGATGAACAGCCAAATGCACCATCACATCAAAGAAGGCTGGAGGATATATCTTCTCAAGGTCGCATAGGATAGTCGGTATCTTGTCTCTAAGACGCTCCAAAGCATCTATCCTGATATTTCTACTGCAGAGTTCCCTGAAGAATTGTCCCAACTCTGCAATTGCTCTGTATAAGTCAGGGCGGCCCAATCCTCTAAGGATAACAGGTAAAACCCTTTGAAGTAGGACGTGGCAGTCATGAGTTTTCAACCCTTGTACCTTGTTTCCATCTGCACTGACTCTCCTTTCAGGGTTGGAAGCAAATCCATGTGGGAATCTCACACATGACAGGACCTCGCAGAATTCTTTTCTTTTTACCTTGTCCAAGACGTACACAGCTGGTGCCATATCCCGTGGTTTACCTTCATCTTGCACCTGCAAATCCTTTCTGATACCCAGGTGTGTCAAATCAATCCTAGATTTTAAGGTATCTTTCGTCTTGCCTTCAATGTTAAGAAGTGTGCTGATAATGCTGTCACATATATTTTTCTCGATGTGCATCACATCAAGATTATGCCGCAGATCCAAATCTTTCCAATACTCCAAGTCCCACAACGTGGACTTGCGGGTAAACAATAATCTCTCTTCTACCGTGCCACGCTTCCTTTTCCCGCTACCATTACCAGGATGGTTTCCTGGTGTAATATGCCTGACCTTCTCTAATTCCACTTGCAACTCATCGGTGGTGGGCCTCTTTGGCGCATCACGGTTTTAATGCTTTGCATTGAACACATGTCTTCGGTATTTTCTAGGATGTGGCTTGTCCTTGGCAAGGAAACGGCGGTGTCCAATGTAACAGATCTTGCTAAGTATTGCGTATGACAGCGGATTCCTGTCACAGTGAACACATGCATTGTAACCATGTGTCGTTCGCCCTGACATAGTTCCCAAAGCCGGATAATCATGGATGCACCAAATTACAACAGCACGCAGAAAGAAATCAGTTGGTGGGCTGCTATATAGGTCTCGAGTGAGAACACCCTTCCATAGTTGTTGAAGTTCCTCCACAAGAGGCTCCATGAACAAATCAAAATCATTTCCAGGACTTTTTGGACCTGGGATGAGCAAGGCCATCATGTAGTTTGATTCTTTGGTGCAGACATTTGGAGGCATGTTGTAAGGGATAACAAGCATTGGCCACATGCTATATGTGGCGCTCTGGTGGCCAAATGGGTTAAATCCATCTGAAGCTAAGCCAAGTCTAATGTTTCTCGGGTCAGCAACAAACTCTTTGTGTTTATCATTGAAGCTTTTCCACTCACTACCATGAGATGGATGGCTCATTACATTCTGATCTCTATACTCCTGGTTCCTAGAATGCCACAGTGTAATTGGAAAATGTCTAAGAACATTATGAGGAATCCTCTTCACAACATCGCCATCTTTCCATCTTGATGATTTGCATTTCGGGCTTTCACTTAAGTTGGCATAATCCTTCCGGAACAGAACACAATTATTCTTACAAACATGGATCATATCATATCCAATTCCAACTGCACGAAGGAAATTCTTCATTTTACTGTAGGTGTGTGGCAGCTCAGATGCATCTGGGAAAGATTTGCGAAAAGCAGCCAACATCGCATCGAATGATTTGTTGGTCATCCGCTCAGATGTCTTCACCTGAAGAAAGGTGACCATAGCTGAGAATACTGACAGCTTATTTCCTGGGTGATAGCAATGTTGCATTGTTCTAACATGCGGGCCCACCATTTTTCTTCTGCAGGTGAAAGTTCACGGAATGCACGAGCATTTCGTAGCATTGTTTCAATGTTGGTCAAACTCACTGGCTCCGCCACCACCACCTCCTCCTCCTCTTCCACCTGAGCATCAGGCATATCAAGATGGTGATCTTCTGCTTCCACGTAGTCAATAACATTGACATTCACAGCTTCACCATGATGAACCCACCTAGTATATGTGACCGACATCCCATACAAGTGTAGATGATTTTGCACAGTTGACTGGGGTCTTGTAACTGAATTCATACAACTGCTACACGGGCAGAGCACATCTGATTTCGGACCACCGTACTCAGCTCTGATAAAGTTCATGAAGTTTTCAACCCCCTCGACATATGCAGCGGAGAATCTTCAAGCAGAAGTTATCCAAGTCATGTCCATCTGTTAGACATACAAATTAGTTCTTCTACAAGATATTACAGGAAAAACATATATGTTTTTTTATGAAGTCCAGAAAAAAAATACCTAGGTCGATGTCTAAAGCTATGGCGAGATATTTGGATGAGCAGATCTAAGTAACGAAATATATGTAAAGCTAATTCAGCAAACAGATTTGAGTGCTAAATTATGGCAGGCTGTTTCAGCAGTCAATGAGGCCGAGCACACAACCATCGAACTACCGAAGGCCATCGCAGCAACAAAGATCAAGTATAAAACGGTGTAGAGCTATTTCACCTAAAAGATTGGCTACTAGACCATGGCAATCTACGTCACAATAAATATATGGCAGGATATTTTAGCAACTAATCGGCCTTGGCATGCCATCTCAGCTAAGTAGATTGAGTGCAGAACAGGGCGAGGAAGCTTCTTAAGCAAAGCATATTGACAGTAAACTACTTCGGCAAACAGTGAGATTAACAGCGTCTATCAGCTAACATTCAACGCTACACCGACATGAACGGGGCCTCAGTCTAGAATGCGCGTACCGTGGGATAAGTTGACCGTCGTGCATCTCCACACGAACGTCGCTAGCGGTGGCGGCGCTGACCGCCATGCGCCTCCACAAGAACGTAGCCAGAGGTGGCGGCGCGGCTAGAGGATGGCAGTCTACGAGAGTGTACTGTGGGAGCGAGAGGATCGCTGTACCGCGGCGCTGACGGATCGGCGCGGCAGGGAGGGCAGCTTTGGCAGAGCGAATGGAGTGGAGGGGGACAGGGGGGAGCAGGGTTTGGGGAATATTATTGGCTAGTTGGCCGAAGGGCGGTTGAATCGGATTTGGGGGGAATTTTTGGGTGTGGGGGGAGGATTTTCGCGCGGTGGGCGGGGGAGTTTGGTGCATGGTCGGTTTCTCCAAGTGCAGTCCCACATGTCAGTGAAGAGGCAAGCCGAAGATCGTTCTGTTTGCGTGAGCCGTGTGCAGGACCGAACGTGTGTGGGGTGCAATGCGACCGTGACAGGAGTGATGTGAGTGTACCGCCTTTTTTCCTTTTAAACTAAGTGCTTCGCCCCCTCAAAAAAAAATTGTTGCTTCGCGCGATCCATCGATACTACTACTAGTAATCCGGTAATCCCGACTAAAACGGCGCGACCGGGTCTTTTCCCGCGTGATATGCTGGGAGGTTGGCTTAGTTGGGTTTTTTAGGACGAGTAATGCTACACCTACGTAATACCAGTTACGTAATTAATGTAATGTGAAACGTGTGAGCTGTTGATTGTAGATTGGGGGGAGGGAGGGGCCCCCACCATGAAAATCAGGGGAGGAGAGAGAGAGAGGCAATTTACATTAACCCTTTCGTAGGTTCCCATAGATGTAGAAAGATGTGAAATGCGTGAATGTGTAGTGGACGTACTATTGGAGTACCTAAGATAATTTGTGTATGTATAGACCCTATGTGTTTATTTTACTTCGCATGTTAGATTTGTCTCGTTTCAATAAAAAGCAGAGTTGGTGATGATGGTGTGCCTGTCATCCTGCAATATAGGCCGTCCGATCTATATCTAACGGATAGGAAGGAAACTATGACAATTTACTCGCACTCCTCTCCACATTTGCAGATAAGGCTTTCCCTCGTTCATCCTTTTCTCCCACAAGATCTTGATCTTCCGTGCAATGCACGGGCATCTTGCTAGTACTCCTACAATATATATATTATTGTGAAAGTTCATATACATCGACCGAGATTAATGCAAACACGGCAGATTTTAGTTACATTTCAAACTTTTATAGGACAGAAAAATAAAAGAAACCCGACCCTAAACCTATTCTACGACAGCGACCGACGTCCTCCATCTGCGATCTATATGTATGGGGGAGGGGTTCAAGACCCGTGAAGTGAAGGTGCGGTCTCCGGCGAGGAAGAGTAGAACACGGGATACCGACCGGCCAGTTGGCACACCATGCCCTGCCGCCTCCCATGGCCTACTCATCCTCGGAGGAGTCCCCGACCTCGGCGGTGCCGGACGTTGGACAGCGGCAAGTAGGACGCGTGGCTGACGGTGCTCCCGTCATCGGCCGCCAGCGTGGCCACCGCTTGTGCGGCCGCATCCGCGTCCGGCTACGCCGCTATTGCATTGCGAGAGGCGACTTGAGTGAGGGCGGCGACCTCGAGCTTCATCCCCGAAGACGAGCTCTTCCGCAAAGCGTTCGCACTTACGGTCATGGCGGATGTGGTGCCAGGTAGGAGGACGATGCGCTATGGTGTGGAGGTTAGCTGGGCATTGCCGCCTTAAGTAGCGCATTCCGGTGAGGCCAAGCGTCCGGGTGCATCATTAAGTCGCCGGAGTTGGTTCCTCGGGCACCGAGCCTCTTAACGACGACATACGAACGAACGGCATGAATGCGGGCAGCTGGCGCCAGCTGGGAACGCACCGCACGACGGCGCGAGGGACGAGGGTTTTGGTGTGCCAGGGTAGTCAGCTGCGGTCGTGGCAATGTTGGAGATACCCTTTGCTCACATGCGATCCCCGCATGTCATTGAAAAAGCAAGACGACCCGGCATGGTCTCAGGTCCAGAGGATGCAGTTGGCCGCGCTACACCACTCCGTGGACGCGTTGCGGCGCCCCGTGCATCCTCGACGAGCCGGGTGTTGGAGTGTGTTTGGATTGTGGCCAAAGTGCACCTTACCAAAATTTTGGTCATGACCCAAAGATTGGTCTTTGTTTGGATGGTTGCCATTTTTTTGGCATGCCAATGAACTCTAGCCAACTCTAGTTCATTTTTCTTGCCAATGTCGTCCAAATTATGGGCAACCAATACCTCAACCAAAATTTTGGTCATGACCCAAAGATTGGTCTTTGTTTGGATGGTTGCCATTTCTTTGGCATGCCAATGAACTCTAGCCAACTCTAGTTCATTTTTCTTGCCAATGTCAGCCAAATCATGGGCAACCAATACCTCAACCAAATTTTTTGCTACCCAATGCTTTGATGGGGCAACCTTGGGCACAAACCAAACACCACCCTTGGCACACTCAAACCGACCGTGTCTAGCAACGATATGAGCATGTCGCTCATCGCGGTCGTCGTGTCCAGAGGCGGTGCTGGAGCTGCGCCCCGTTGTTGGCCCCAACGACCCACATGAACGGTTGTCAGTGGCGAGGAGGTCGTGGGCCAGCTCCTCCATTGGACTAGTCTGCGCTACGTCGTCCCGACGGGTGTGCCCCACATGTCGGTTTCCCTATTTTCCCGGCCATATTCGAGCGTCAGTGCTCCGCGTTGCGCATTAGGCCTTTCACTATGTAGGCCAAGCGAGACAACTTGTTGTCTATTTGAGCTGTTCAAGTATAATCATGTGGCGTTTGCTTATTTCTCATTCCTCTCCAACCCTCTTCTCCATCGATCATGTCGCCCTCCAGTCGAGTCCATCCTCCCGCATGCCTCATTTGAACATTCCGCCGAGTATCATTCGCATGTACCCACCATAGTCCTCTTTCAATAGATCTCCGGACCCCGAGATGAAATCGAGAGGGAACGAGTGGGGGCACGTGATACCTAAGGCGGATTCAAAATTTTGAACCGATGATCATAGCATCCGCAAATCATATATAAAGGGTATTCAATGTTCATTTCGTTTTTGAACGTAAAATATACTCCCTCCTATCCTTTCTAGTTTACATATAAGTTTTATGTGTAGTCAAAGTATCTCTACTTTGATCAAAAAGGTATCAACATTCAACAACGCCCAATCAATATTGTTAGATTCGTACGTACTCCTAGATTTGTACTCGAGATGGTTTCCAATTTGACTATTGACAAGATTAATAGTACATGAGATGTATAATGTGAAAATTATATCATTGGAAACTCCTTTCACATACGAATTTGACCGTATGCTTTGTGTAAGTTGCATGTCATATATTATTACCATTCGGTCAAAGTTAGCCTCGAAAAACGCATTAGACCCTGTATGCTTTGTGTAAGTTGCATGTCATATATTATTACTCTAACATTTGTGTAAGTTGCATGTCATATATTATTACTCTAACATTTGGCCAAAGTAGTATAGTGGAAGTGGATCCTCTGACGTAGGTATCCCTGCCTTACCCTCCCTTTCGGTCACTTACTGGCAGACCCCATGCTTGCTAGGCCCCACATGTCAGTTACTCAATGGGTTCGGCCACGTCAGGGGATCCTCATCCATAGTATACTCCCTCTGTTTTTATTTACTCCGCATAAAACAGAGGGAGTGGTGGTATAATAAATGAGGCGGGCGGGGGAGGGGGAGGTACGTCGGTTTGCTCTCAACTGCAGTCCCACAAGACGAAGTGCGTTCCATTCGATGAGCGACGTGGAGGGTCTAGCGTGCCGGGCTGCAACGCGAACGCGACAAGAGCGATGTACAGTCAAACCCGATTGACCGGTCGTCACCGGAACCACTATTCACACCAGAACCTTCGCTGCTCGGCCTACGCCAGCCACTGCCCTAAAACCACACCAAATCTCCAGCCCATTCCCCCACCTTTCGATCCCCTAGCCCGCATCAAGCGTCCCCTAGTTCGCTGGAAAGCCATGGTGCGCCGCAAAATCACTTACTACAAGATGTTGACGCCGAAGCGCCGCGCAGAAATCGCGGCGGCGGTCGGCGCCACAGACTTCCATTCCCAAGCTTGCTTTGCGGCAGGCCAATCCCCGAGTTCTCTGGAGCCAAGCTACAAAGAGGAGGAAGCCGATCCAATGTTCATGGCGGAGGTCGCGGCGCAGAAGGCCCCCGATGGGTATGAGACGATGGACATCGACTTTGTGCCGGCGTCCGAGTACCCCATGGTGCAGGCGGACCAGCGGTTCAACATGGCGATACTAAAGGAGGACCGGGAGGCAGAGGCTCAACTCGACGCGGAGCGCGCGCATGCCGCTGCCATCGACTCTCCTGCAGGCGGAATCGGATGTCGTGGATGTGAACCGGGCGGCGGAGGCTCAACTTGAGGCGGAGCGCGCGGATGCCGCTGCCATCGAGGCCCTCCTGCAAGCGGAATCGGACGTCCTGGACTTGAACCGGGCGGCAGAGGCTCGAATAGATGCAGAGCACGCGGATGCCGCTCTCATCGACGCCCTCCTGCAGGCGGAACCGGATGTCCTGGACTTGAACCGGGCGGTGGAGGCTCGACTCGACGCGGAGCGCGCGGATGCCGCTCTCATCGACACCCTCCTGCAGGCAGAACCGGATGTCCTGGACTTGAACCGGATGGCGGAGGCTCGACTCGACACGGAGCGCGCGGATGCCGTTGCCATCGAGGCCCTCTTGCAGGCGGAACCAGACATCCTCGACTTGAACCGGGTTGTGCTCTCATCTGTGCAGAGCGTCCGCACACTCCGCTTGAACGATTAGCTAGGGGCTGAGGACGACCACGGTGCGGAGACACACATTGGCAGCGACGGCTGGTTTGCGCCGGCAGCCAAAGACGACGTGGCCGTCTCTTTCTGCGAGCAGTGATAGTTTTTCTTTATGTTGTTGTTTTTATGGATCTTTTGTTGTGTAAAAACATATATTTGTTATGCAAGTCGCCTGACTTGGGTCAGTCTACCATTTCAGGCGGTTGGATGGATATCCTACGTCTCCTAACCCTACTTTCCTTCTTCCTCACCTCTTCCTCTTCCCCAACAGACCACTGCATGGGTCGTACGGATACTCCCCAACATGCGGTTGGATAAGCATACTCTATGAATTGAAATTATGTGTCAGCGATAGGATGGCTGAGTTTGGTTTGTTCACATGTGACAGCACGTGTTAGTGAGGGTGTGTTCCCTTGGTTGGGTTTGCGGCATGCAGGAGCGACTGTGTGAGGGTGCGATGCGACCGCGGCGTGCAAGAGCGACCGTGTGAGGGTGCGGTGCGACCGCGACAGCCGTGCGCAAGTGTACCTCCTTCTCATTTTGAAAACTTTAGGCAAGCTTGGCAAAAATGTGTGGCGAAGTTTGGCAATGCAAGGCCTAGACCCAAACAGGATAAGTACGTACGTACTAGGAGTACTAGTGTTAAAAATGAAAGGCGGGGTTTTCCTTCGCGGGATTTAATCGATACAAATCCTCGTTTCACGTGTCAATTAATGTGTATTTTTTTCTCCAAAGACCAAAGAGCTAACCATCTCACTCCTCATCGCTTGATTAATGCAGCGCCATGCAAACCAACCTTCTCACTTCCGCATGCATGCAGGGGATATTAATGTCCTTGGTTGCTAACCCCATCAATTTTGCCTCGAGTAGTGTTAGTGGCCCTTTGCAAATTGTAATTTTGATATACTGGACTTGTGTACAAAAAAATGGAGGCTGTAACTATATTTGACTTCCTTCCCCATTGCGGTGACGTCGACGATATCTTTTTTTTGTGGTTTGGCGAAGTGCGTTCGACGGAGAACACCATTGAGGGAGACCACGGTAAGTCATTCGCAAGTGCCGCCTGCAAGCCGAGACAACCGCCTTATTTGCATCCAGGAAGTCCTTTACTAGTACTACTAGGAGTACTAGTGCTGTGAGATGGTTTCTCGAAGAAGACGATGGAGAAGTGGAGTCAGCGAAGAGTGAAATGATGGTTGCTTCGTCCGTGCTTTTGTGATTTGACGCCTCACTGCTTTGTGATTTGTGATAGAAGGGACAGGGGAGTAGACTCTATGCTCTATACTGTACTACATGCGTCCAAGCATGGGAGAAAGAGGAGAGACGTTGCATTTTTCTATTCCTTCAATCAATCAATTAGGGAGCTTCGGTTCCATCTTTTTGGCTTTGGCAACACCGTCCATAATGGTTCCCACAATGCCAAAATCTATTTTCACATTTGGCTACACATTGTGGATGCCCTTAACCATACCACTTGGTTTTGCTCCTGTGTGCTATCTATACAAATCTCAATTATATTGATCTAAAAAATTATAGAATCAAGATTAGTAAAAAGGAGGTGATTTTGCCGCGCGGATGGCGGGGGAGGTTTCTTATTTGAGCAATGGTACATCCACGTAATGGTTTACGTAAAGTTACAAACTGATGTGATGTGGGACTATTTGATTGGATTAAAGGAGATGATTAGGCCCACCCCACCTGAAAATCAGGGGGGCATATATAGATTATGGAAAGTATACATAGTAGCTACGTAGCCCTTTGTAAGTCTAGGATTAGGCTTCTTATTTTCGGAGTACGTTGTCCTGGCAGTTTGCTAACATGTGGTCCCACGTGTCAGTGCTTTACCAAGCCGATCTGCGTCCCACATGAGGCAGAACAACGGCAGAAGCAACACATGGTTAAGTTGAAGAAGATGAGGGAGAAGCGGATTCAGCACCGAGTGAAATGATGGTTGCTTCGTCCCTCCAACTTCTTTTTTTAGCATTATTACTTCGTCCCTCCAACTTAACTGCGGGAAAGGTGCAGCTTTGTGATTTGACGCCTCATTGCTCATTACTACGCCGGCGCCATGACTAGGGTGCTTCACCCCGGCTGCTCTGCACTGTATTCCGGTATGGCACGTGGACCCGGTAGCTTGATGTCCCAGATGTCGGCAAAAGGGACTAGAAGATTTATGAAAGAGAGCGCTCCACTCTTACGATGGAGGAGTAGACGACACGACGGCCCAGTGAACTGTCACTTGTACTGTATAGTACTATAGTTTTGTTGTTTCGCATGATCCATCGATACAAACCCGATTAAACAGGAAAGGGCGGGATTTTTCCCGCGCGGTAGATGATACTGGCCATACATTTCAAAGGAAATTTTAATGTATGCAAACTAAATAATTACAAGTAACAATATGATATCTAGTAAAACTAAAAACACATATGATTTATTGTGTTAGAGTGTAGTAGTAGTGTTGTATTGCATAGTTGTTAGATGTAACATGCGAGAACGTGTAGAGATGTAGTTTTGGAGGGCCTACAGAGAGAAAAGCGTAATACAGTCACCGAACTTTAGAATGAGCTGATTACGGTCACTATATACGTTTTGTGGTCATTATACGGTCACTTGCTCACAGTTCAGCATCGGATTGCACTCTATTGACCGGCCAAATAGTCTGTGTGGCGCCATGTTGACTAGTTAAATTGACCATGTTCCTTGTGGGTCCCACCTGTCAGTTCGCATATGAAAAGGTCAGATAAACACAAATTTACGCAGGCGCGACAAGGCTCCAACCCGTACGCGGGAATCACCTGGTTGTGTATGTGTCTGTCAGGGCCTGATGTGTGCGCATGCACGTGTAGGTTGAGCACTTGAGCGTGAGAGTGTGTGTTGGTCGTGTGGTGTACTGGTGTGTGCATGCATGCGTGGGTGTGTGTGCATGTGAGTATTGCATGCATGCGTGGCTGCGTGTGTACGTGTGAGTGTTGCGTGCGTGCGTGGGTGCATGTGTTTGTGTGAGTGTTGCGTGGATGCAGTTCGTGTGCATGCGTGCGTGTGTGTATAATCACCACACCAGCTCCTGTGTGTTAAAACATACGGCTCAGCATACCAATACAAGGCCACCTTGTCCGATGTGACCGCAGTCATGACTTCAAACCACCATCGAAATATTTTTTTTGTCGTTTGTTTTCATTCTTACTAGCAAGATGCCCGTGCGTTGCACGTAACATCGAGATGCATTTGTATGACTTGTTTATCTTGTGAGAGAAAAGGATGAACGAGGGAAGGCCTTATTTGCAAATGTGGAGAGGTGTGTGGGTACCTTTTTGCAAAATTGCCATAGTTTCTTTCCTATCTGTGAGATATAAATCGGACGGCCTATATTGCAGGATGGCAGGCACACCATCATCACCAACTCTGTTTTTTATAAGAGTGTATTTTATGTATTTTATAAGAGTGTAGATGTAGAGTAGATACAAGTCGACAGGTGGGCACGATGGTAGTGAGATAATGTGATGCAACACTAGAGGTGCCATGTGGAGCGTTTAACTGGTCAACTAGTCATGTCATGAGCAAATACAGAGTTGTATGGTGAGCCCGTGACTGTATAATAACCACTAAACATAAATGGTGACCGTAATGAGTGGACTCTAAAGTCCAATGTACGTATCGTGCTTTCGCTTCAAATCCAATGATCATCATTGCATATATCGCAAGAGAAAGATGAAACATGCATGAATTTTTTGGGGGCTTACTTTTAGAGGACCTGGAGATAGTTTTGTGTGCATACGTGAAAGGGGCATACAGGGGGGTATGCAATGGAGAGAGAGATGCTCTTTGTTTCTCTTTATTGTGACTAACTTTGTATATAGTATAAAAATATTCAAATTCACAGTGCGGAATAAATATCATTGTGTGCACCATGCAATGCAAATTAGCGTTCGTACTCCTCCATATAACTTTGTAATGTTGTATATATGTAGAAACTCTAAAATAATTTTTTTGCCACACTTTATTCAAAAGGAATGTTATATGCGAAATAAACATGAAGAGAGGGCTTTTTAGATCAATGGGGTATGTGATGTAACATGTGTGAATGTGTAGTTGATGCATTTGGCGGGGCCTAGAGAGGTATGTGTGTGTATTATGTATTCGAGAGAGGCATGGATAGAGGGGCCGACGGGGGGGTGTGGGAGAGATAGAACGAGAAATGAGAGTGGTCTAGAGAGAGAGAGAGAGACGAATATGACGTCATGACAAGAGGTTCCATTCCCTTGAGTGTGTATACGCAAGGGGGAGGGAATAGAGGCACCAGGAGAATTTTTCTGTGTGTGTGGTGTTTGTGTTGGTATGTGTGGGTGTGAGAAGATAATGAGATGTGGGGGCAGAGGGTGTGTCACCGCATGAGGTCCGGTGGGTCGACGTGAGGCCCTTTGTTCAGTTCCATCCTGCGCCACATTGGTCGGCCCGTGATGCATTTAGGAAGACCCATGGATGACTAGTCGTACAAGACAAAGATAGCAGAATCGTGAAGAACTCTGTGTCCACTGAGAAAGCCGGCTAGGATTTGTAACCCTAGGTGCTCAGACTAAGGTAACCCCTTTATCTCTGATATTACTATTCATCCAACCTAACTTTAAGGGGCATCCTACAGAATGCTCTGCTAGAATCATACTCGTCGATTAGGAAGAGAGGTGTGAGACAATGCGTGAGAGACAGACGTAAAGATAATGTGTGTACATGAGATGCGTAGGCAGGTCCATGTATATAGAAAGGGTCGATGAGGATTGTGCGTGTGTATGTTTGCGAGAGGAAGAGTGCTTGTGATAAAGGTTAGTGAAAACAGTTGTAAATGGTTACGAGAGGGAGGGAGGGTTATATCTAGAGCATGTGTGCGAGAAAGACACCTCGGGAGAGAGTGTGTGAGCATGTGTGAGAGACCACCGATGGAGAGTGAAACTACACGTAAAAGACTGCTCTACACATTGATTAAAGATATAAATTGTATCCAAATATTAGGATGGGATCATGATATTTGCAATTCGTGTAAGGAGCGGTCATTGATCCATCAGACATCTAGATTCTATCGAATTTGAGCATGTCTATGTTATTATTCGACACAATTGATCCACATAGTTAGTATTTTTGAACTCCAGACAATGCATCGCTTTAGCAATCGAATATAAACGTGAGTATAATTCATGTTGTGTGTGTAAATCATATTATACATACGAAAGTTACACAATGGACATTATAAATAGCTACCTATGAACTAGCATACATTTGAATTCAACTTAAGGTGGTTTAAAAAAATCGAATTCAACATGAAGTCCATTCAATTATTTGAATTTGATATCATGGCATTTGTAAACCATACCTAAATTATGGGGGCACCAATCTTTGCTCTGATTTTGTACATAATAGCATATGTAGTCGTGTACAAAATAGATTCAAATTTAGCTCCTCCATTCCAAAATAATCGTAGTTACAGGATTTTCAAGTGTTAAAATTTCAAAAAGAAGCGGATAATTTAATGAGGTTTTCAAACATACAAGGTCAAATATAACGTTCTCTATTTAGGTCAATCCTCATAGTTCAAGAGTACTCTAAACGTGAATGCTTGTGTTTCAAAATTTCGAACGAAGCGCCGAAAGAGCCTCTACTCGCCTGAAACCACGTGAGACCAATGTTTTTTTTGAGGGTGCGTGAGACCAATGTTTGGTAGTACAAGGAAATTACTTTTCTAATAACTCCTACCCGTGAAACCTACTAGCCCGACGTCCAAAGGTCTAAACCGGGGTAGGTTTGTAGCTTCATCTAGACGCCACACAACCGCCTTCGAAAAACATTCATACATAATGGCCGCCTAAGCACACATGCGTGTGGCCGAAATCACTCCCTCCCACTATTTGGGACACCCGGGATTACCATCCTACCCCCGACCCGCAGTAGGTCCGAAATTTAAGAGGGGGGCAAAGTTTGTACTTTCCCAAAATTTCAAACAAGCGCGTCCCATCTTCTGTTCAAAAAAGCCAAAAACAAGCGCGTCCCAGACCAAAACATGGTCCCCCCCCACCCGTCTGATTCCCCATTCGTACTCCGTGGGTGCCAAAACTACCTCTCCACCAGCCGCGAAACCCCGGCGTCCTCCGTCCGCCACCCCATCCCACCCATCAACCGTTGCCCTCCTCCATCATGCCAGAGCCGATACCCCGACGTCGGCGTCCACCGCAACCTCAACCGCAACGCCCTCCACGGCTAGTAGTTGAAGCCGAGGCCGAGCAGTCCGTACCCGAGCCAGTTCAACCACGCCGTCCTACGCCTCACCGTTGCCGCTCCAACTTCGCCATCGTCCACCGCACCGGAGTTGTTCCTGCTACGTCGTCCTTTGCCGCCTCGGATCTACTTCCCCTCCGCTGATATACGGCCACGGCAACACAGTCAACAATTTGGCCATGGGTTTGTCCAAGTAACAACGGCTCTCCAAAACATCGGTTCCCCCGGGGAAAACAAGAAGATCGCTGCGACATATCGACACCACACTAGCAACCGATACGGGTACTCCTCTTCCCTTATTCGTGCAAATCTTACGTGTCTGCTTGCACGGTATTCATCCCACAGAAGACACTAGTTGACCGCTTCTTATTCATACTAGATGTTCCTAGTAACTCGCGATGCACAAGGTTTCTCCTCATATACTATGTCACCTTAGCTAGAGGTTCGTCGCCCCCCTAAATTTCAATTTCTGGCCAGTTGATTCCTAATTAACGGAAGCATTCCCCAGCGTAATAGGCGCTAGTACGCCTATTACACCGGGGAAGCAGCGCCTTGGTGTTTATCTTAGGAGCATGTGCGGCCTAGATCTACTGGCGCCCGATCTGGAGACTAGAGGTCAGCCGGGATTAAAGGGATGGCCTGGGGATGCTGCCAAGCACGGCGGTGGTGTGAGGTCGAGGGAAGGGCGGGGCGACGGAGGCAGGGTCTGGGCCGGTGGTCGCTGGCGGTTCGAGAAAGATCGTCAACAGTGACTGGTGGGAGGTAGACGAAGGCCATCTGCCAGTTCCTTATAGATCGGACGGTTCATTAAAAAAATCGACTGACCTATTTATTTTCAGTCGACTGTTATCCTAGATATGAACACATGTGGTGGTGTGCTGGAGGAGTACCTGCATTTCCTGTGCTCATATATTACAAAATCATACGGAGTAGAATCTAATTTTGTTTGCCATGCAATGTTGTAGAGCTATCATATGTCTCCTGTCATTTATTTTTCAGCCACCTGCTATCTGCTACTTTTATAGTGCACTAGTTCTGCACACACTTCACCCATACTCTCACTATTGTGTTTTTATGCAAGGTATTTCAGAGTCTGCCGAAAGAGAAGCAGCAAAGAAAAGAGAGAAGTCGCGCCAGCTTTCTTCACGGGTATGCACGGCATGTTACAGCGCTATAAAGGGTGCAGTGTCAGCAGATGGAGATGGTAAACGTAGCTCTGGAGTTGATAACCTCGCTCGCAATGAACCACCATCCCAGGTGCTTGCTTTAACTTCACGGTGTCATATGTGGTTGCATGTTCCATATGGTGTCTAGCTTGTATTCGAAAGGCCAAAGTCGGTCTGATAAGGAAAGATATTTTTTACATGAACCACCATACCATGAGATAAATAGCTAGTCAGGGCACTGGCCGAGCCAGTGACAAGCCCAGCAAAGATAGGCACCACCTGGAAGCCAACTAAAAAGCTGCGATGGCGGCGAAGTAGCCCGCTTCCCACCAGGCTCTCAATTCCTAGATGATCATGCTCACCACTCCAGCCAGATGTCTAGCTTGTATTGCTTCCAATTTGGTTAAATTGCATCTGCTTAGCTTACACATTATACCTTTGAATATGACATGCCTTTCTGTTTTTGGTACATACTAGTACATCTGTGTATTAACCATGTTCTTACATCAAACTAATGTTCTTGTGTAACCCTCATCAATCACTTATGACGAGGCAGGAAGGCAAGGGGACTACTCCTCATTTGAAGAATGCGGCGTCAGCCTACCGACATGATTCTCAAGAAACAGAAATGCTAGATGAAGATAGTGAACGTAGCTCTGTAGTTGATTACAGCATTTCCCCTACACTAGCATCGCAGGTGCTTGCTCTAACTTGGCAGCGTGATATGTGGTTGCATGTTGCATATGGTGTCTAGATTGTAATTCTTCCAGTCTGGTTAAACTGCATGTGCTAGTCTGCTTAGCTTATACATTATACCTGTTAATGTGACATGCCTTCCTATATTTAGTACATAGTACATCTGTCTATTAAGCATGTCCTTACATAAAACTATTGTTTTTTTTTGTATCCCGCATCAATCAATATGACGATACACCTTTAGTATATGCAGTGCGATATTAGTTGCATCTTTCATATGATTTATAGCATGCGCTGCTTCTAATTTGTTGAAATTCCATTTATGATGGGACGCTTTTAACTTGGCAGAGTCATATTGGTTGCATCTTTCATGTGGTGTCTAGCTTGCATTGCTTCTTATTTTCTGGAATGGTTTCTACTTAGTTTACACAAACAGTTGTGAACATGCCATGTCGTCCTGTTTTTCGTACATATTCCATCCTGGTATCATGTGTTTGCCTTACATCAAAGTAGCGATTGTCAGTATAATGCATGAATGAGTTATGAAGAGAGAATTTTATTGCTTTTTCTTGTCTGTTTTACTTGACAATTCAAAATCAATAAAGCGGAAGGAAGTTAGCAAGGCAGCGGATAAAGGTGCTCCTTCCGAACGGAGGGCCTCTACAGTTTCTACTCCTCCACACCCCCAAGATGATTTCCAAGACAACACATGCATAGACACTCAACAAAGTTGTGTTTATGATGAGCACGTCTCCCCTAGTGCAGCATCACCGGTGCTCCCTCTAACTTGGCACTATTATATGTGGTTGCATGTTATGTGTGATGTCTAGCTTGTATTGCTTCTAATTTTGTTGAATTCCATCTGCTTACTTTACACATTATACTTGAATAAGACACGTGTTCCCGTTTCTAGAACATACAATATCTATCTATCACACCATGTTCTTACATCAAATTACTACTGTTGTGTAACCTGCAACAATCACTTATCATAAGACACATTTGACTTCGGAGTGTGATATAGGTTACATCTCACATTCTTTTCTAGCTTGTACTACTAATTTGTTGAAATGGCACTTATGACGAGACAGTTTTAACTTGGTAGAGTGATATTCGTTGCATCTTTCATATGGTGTCTAGCTTTCATTGCTTCTAATTTGTTGAAATGCGCTCTCCTTAGTTTACACATCATAAGCTATGAATATGCAATGTTGTGAATATGCAATGGCACTAATGAAGAGAGACCTCTAACATGGTAGTGTGATGTTGTTTGCATCTTGCATATGACTTATTTCTTGTACTGCTTCACATTTGTTTAAACGCCATTTATGATGAGACACTGTTAACTTGGCAGAGCGATATTTGTAGCATCTTTCATATGGTGTCTACCTTCCATTCCATTGCTTCTAATTTGGTGAAATGTCTTCTTCTTAGTTTACACATCATAGTTCTGGTTATCTCTTCCGTCCTGTTTTTCATATATATTACATCCTCCTATCATGTGGTTGTCTAACATCAAAGTTCAGTTCATCTGCATCATGCATCAATTTGTTCTGAAGAACTAAATTGTTATTCGTTTTTCTTGTCGGCTTGACTTAACATGGCACAGAGAAAGAGGAAGAAACACAGAATGGTAGGGAATGAGAAGCGGATGAATCCTGCAGATTCTGCTGGTACTGATGGTGCAATAGAAGGTTAAAGTCCAGCGGAAAGTTCTACAAACATGCCATCCCATGCTACACGAGCTGCAAAAAAGCTAAACAGAAACAAATAGCTGCCACCAAACCAGCAGAGACATCCCTCGTTCTTGCAACACCTACCACAGTACTACCAGCTGCACGACTTACTCGTGCGTCAACTGAGCTAGCAGCATGTTCCCAAGCTCCCTTGCCACCTGACACTACTTCCCAAGCACTCTTGACACAAGACGAGTTGGCAATATCAGATGAACCTTGTGAGCTTCACAGCAAGAAGGTAGTTGTTGGAGTCAAGTTACAGTTGCATGCTTCTTTATATGTAGTCTCACAGTTTGATGTACACTAACACTTCCTATGTTCATTGTTGGACTAGCACCTAGGCGCAAGAGGAAACAAACATCAGGGATAATGCTCGATAGGTTAACTAAATCTAGAGGAGGAAGAATAGAGATCCGTTTTGAGGCAGGTTTAAAAGGCCACGTGATGCTATAGAGTCAGCCAAGTTAATATCAGAGGCAGCGGTTGCCGTTAGGTGTCATGTACGTATCCTCCCAACATGGATTCAGTACAGGAATGACAAAGACGAAACCCAGTTCAACACCTTCCTCGACCATTTATCTGTAAGTATAATTATGTATGGAAACTAGTAATATCGTCTTGCTCTGTCCCATACTTTCTAGGTTGCTGATAATGAGACTCTCATAATTTTCAACAGATGAGGTTCAAGTTGGATAGCCAAGATGATGCAACCAGACAAGCTTGCACCCATGTTTTCAAGTCTGCTCTGCGACAGTATCGGTATAACTTGAGGAAAACTCACTTTGAAGGAAAGGCTAACAGTGAACTTTCCCAAACATCTCCAGTGGAAAATATATCGAATGAAGACTGGAGGGGCCTTGTTAAACATTGGTCTGATCCGAAGTATCAGGTACATTATATATATGTGATCATATCACATGTTGAAGTCCTATTTACGCATGTGCCACACAAATCTATCTTCTTGTAGGTGAACTGTTCAAAGAACAAGGCCAACCGTACGAAAGTGAAATTCCAACAGACGACAGGATCTCGTAGCTATATTGCACACTGCGAGGCTCTTATAATTAGCTGTTGTTTCACTCTTTTCGCTGTACCATATTATCAGATCTATATTGACTTGTTCGAAATGCAGAGGAAAGCCAGCAAGGACAAAAAAGTACCTGAACCAAATGATGTGGAAATCTTCAAGGACTGTCACACCAGCAAGAAGAAGGGCATGACTACACCAGTCAAAGCCATTGTTCTAAGTCCTTAATCCTCATGCCTTTTAACTACTACTTACTCTGACTTGTGCCTTGAACTGCATGGTTTGCAGCCAATGTCTATTACTCTTTTCAATTTTATACACAATTGTCTTAGCGTATCATTGCACCTTACAAGGTTTAAAAGAGAGGAGTGATGTTCCGTTGATCTTGACCCGTCATCTAGTTCCGTGCTGGACTTGCCCACACAATGTTACAATTGCATGTTTGTCTGTTCTCAGTTGTTTTGTGATATGAATGATGTCATACTATGCTTACCGTATTATAAACTTCGTCTCTTTATCCTTAGCCCTCAATACAATGTGAAGAAATAGACAATATGTTAGCGATGGTACATGGTCATATGTTTGGAACCTTGTTTTATTATGTACTTTGCAATAAAATACAACTAATATTTTACATGGGTTCACCAGAATAAGTTCTGTATATAGACCAAAGCTATTTTGTTTGGTTTTGTTGCCTCCTTAATATCTTCTGTTCTGGTACTACTAATGTAAAACCTCAACTTTTCAGCGAGCTATGGAAAAAATGGTGGAACTGCCACCTTCTGAAGGTGGCGAGGCAACTATAACCGCAATGTCAGCTCTTGCTGCAATGGGTCAGTACCTGTCCACTAACAGTGCCAAAAGCACGTTCCTGCATAATACTGGGTTGGTTGTTAAGGCAATATCGTCCAAACTGCCTCATGATCAAGATATGCAAGCTCAAAGCAATGGTGTATCTGCGCTCCAGACACAAGTCCATTCCCTAACAGAGACCCTTTGTGAAACAAGGAGAGACATTGTTCGATGTCGTCAAGATATGCATGGTTTTGAAACCAGACTATCAGACATTTCCTATGTTGTTCAGGAGCCTAGGGGAAATGAAGGCGAGGGTTATGGTGCTCCATCGGACAATACAGCATGAAAACGTAACAGTCAGGTCAAATGAACTGAGCTTCTGAACTTCTGGTGGTGCATTTATCTGCTAGACTATTAAGTTTTATGCCAACCTTCCTTTTGTTATATAGTTGTAATTTGTTTTGGTGCGATACAAAATTTATTCTTAATGTGCAGCCACCGGCTGAAGAAAACAGCAAGCCATTTTTGTATAGTGTAGGGAGTTCCCTATATTTGCACTGCTGGCAATCTTTGATGCCAAGTGGATGTAATCTATGCAATCTCCTTAATAGCCTAGCGTTAGTTTCGGCCTTATTTATTTCCTAGTCTTCTTTTTTCCTGGTTTGCTAGTGGCTACAACTACCATGGGCCATATACGGGCCGTAGGATCCATGGGTCTCCTACGGGCAGTCGATAAATGGGCCTCCAACAAGGCCGTAGAATCGGTCAGCCTCGGGCCATCGGATAAATGGGTCTACATGGGCCGTAAACGGGCGTAATTGGTATCGGCCCAGCACGGTAACGGGCCGTTAATGGGCCACAATATAGGACGGGCTGGAAACGGCGCAACGGGTTAACAGGCCAGAAACGGGTCGACTCTTGCCATGAGCTGAATTTGGCCCATTATGGTAACCGGCCAGTAACGGGCCGGCTCTTGCCATGGGCCAAATTTGGCCCATTAGGGGAACAGGCTAGAAACAGGCCGACTCTTGCCATGGGCCGAATTTGGCCCATTAGGTTACCAGGCCAGTAACGAGCCGACTCTTGCCATGGGCCGAATTTGGCCCATTAGTGGGATACGCCAGTAACGGGCCAGAATTAATCGAGGGCCGAAAAGGAGCCCAAGAACGTATGGGCCGTCAATAGGCCGAAAGCTAGCACGGGCTGGAAACGGCCCATGTAAATCACGGGCCATTAACGGGTACAAAGAAAATTACTGTTCATTATGGGCTAGAGTCACCGTGGGCCTGTAAAGGGCCAAAAGATACGAAGGCCTCATATGGGCCGAAAGACGTCGTGGGCCATACATGGGCCGAAAGTGAAATGGGCTGGTGTTATATTCGACGGCCCACATGACGTTGTTGGGCCGATTTCCTTCAGGGCCTAACGGGCCGTGAGTTAACGGGCCGTAAAATGGGCTATTTACGAAGAGACCGTTAACACGCTTTTCATGGGCCAGCCCGTTAACTTTTGACCAAGTCAAACGGGTCGGCTTTGTAAGTTAAATGGGCCAGTGGTGGGCCATGGCACATGTCGACATATCATAGGTGCCTATCTGACCCACTAACGAGCTGACACGTGTTTCGTCCGGCCAATAAGAATTTTACACATGGAAATTTCCCATTGGTCGGGGCTGTTAACGGGTTATCGGATCCAAAACCCGACCTGATAGCTTAACGCGTTCCATGACGGTGGATGCCACGTGTCGGTCACCCTTGATGAAAGCACTTCTGTGACGCGCAATTTATCGTCATGGAAGTGGACACTTCCGTGATGATAATTTTGGTAATGTCATGGAACACTTCTACGACAGCACAGGTATGACTATCTTGATTCTGTCATAAATTTGTCATGGATTTACATGCATGACAAAAAACGCGACCTACTGTGAGAAACACGTATCATCACGGAAGTGTATTTTTTTGTAGTGCAATCAACCTCTCTGTACAATTGAGTTTACAAATTTCTTCTACGCACATGTGACAAAACAAGCAGGCATCAATACGCAGGGCCAACCATGAAGATCCATTGGAGTTGAAAAATAAAGATGAAGCACACGTCAGAGACAAGACAATTCCTAAAAGGCTTAAAAGATTCCTTGATCTGGAAGAAGGAGAGCAACTACAAGATTTCGACATGGTAAGCACATCTCATGTTACAGATAAGAGATACAATCTCGGCACTACAATTACATCTAACGATCAACAAATCATGACTAAATCCAAAAAGGATCCCTTATTTATTTATTTTGCATTTTTGCAGTTCTTTCTACCAGTTTGCGTAGGCGGGCATTGTCACGCCCAATATGCGACCCTATCCAAAAGGAACTCGAAGGTCCCACCAAGGATAGACCCGCATATTGAAACGCTTTTGCAAGGTGGATATCATTACATCAACATTACATAATAGATGGGGATACATACAAGAGGCAAACAATGCCACACGAATACAACATCACGATACATAAGAGCATCATCCGACTATGGATGAAACACAAACAGAAGCTCAAACGACATCCACCCTGCTAGCCCAGGCTGCCGACCTGGAACCTATCCCTTGATCGAAGAAGAAGAAGAAGAAGAACTCCAAAACAAGCAAACATCGCTCTCGCGTCATGATCATCGCATAACCTGTACCTGCAACTGTTGTTGTAGTAATCTGTGAGCCACGAGGACTCAGCAATCCCATTACCATGGGTATCAAGACTAGCAAAGCTTAATGGGAAAGGAAGGGGTAAAGTGGTGAGGTAGCAGCAGCGACTAAGCATGATATGGTGGCTAACATACGCAAATAAGAGCGAGAAGAGAGCAAACGGAGCGGTCGTGAAGCTAGCAATGATCAAGAGGTGATCCTGAACACCTACTTACGTCAAACATAACCCAAAAACCATGTACACTTCTCGGACTCCGCCGAAAAGAGACCATCATGGCTACACATGCGGTTGATGCGTTTTAATTTGAATCAGGTGTCAAGTTATCTACAATCGGACATTAACAAATTCCCATCTGCCCATAACCGCAGGCACGGCTTTCGAAAGTTTATACCCTACAGGGGTGTCCCAACTTAGCCCATGATAAGCTCTCGTGATCAATGAAGGATATACCTTCTCCCAGGAAGACCCGATCAGACTCAGAATCCCGGTTTATAAGACATTTCGACAATGGTAAAACAAGACCAGCAAAGCTGCTCGATGTGCCGACAAATCCCGATAGAAGCTGCACATATCTCGTTCTCAGGGCACACCAGATAGGTCAGCCTACGAGTAAAACCATCCCTCGAGTTGCCACGAGGTGGCCCCGCGGTCTACCCGTTTCGGACCAACACTCGAAGGAGCACTGGCCCGGGGGGGCTAAAATAAATATGACCCTTGGGCTCCGGAAACCCAAGGGAAAAAGGGCTAGGTGAGGCAAATGGTAAAACCAATGTTGGGCCTTGCTGGAGGAGTTTTATTCAAAGCGAACTGTCAAGGGGGTCCCATAAATCACCCAACCGCGTAAGGAACGCAAAATCCGGGAACATAACACCGGTATGACGGAAACTAGGGCGGCAAGACTGGAACAAAACACCAGGCATAAGGCCGAGTCTTCCACCCTTTACCAAGTATATAGATGCATTAATAATATAAGAGATATTGTGATATCCCAACATAATCCTGTCCACCATGGAGCAATCTTCAACTTCACCTGCAACTAGCAGCGCTATAAGAGGGGCTGAGCAAAAGCGGTAACATAGCCAAGCAATGGTTTGCTAGGAAGGGCGAAAAAGGTTAGAGGCGACATGGCAATTGGGAGGCTTGAAGAACAAGTGATAGGTAGCACATCATAGCGATAGAACGAAGCAACTAGCATAGCAATGATAGTAGTGAGATCCAGGGTAGCGGTCATCTTGCCTGAAATCCCGCTAGGAAGAAGAACGAGTCCATGAAGAAGATGAAGCCACGAAGACGAACCAAGCGTAGACGTACGAATCCTCACGATCGCAACGAAACGGGAACTATCGAGAAGAAGCACACAGCATGGTAAACACACCACACATAAACAAGACATGATGCACAACAAGCATGATGCATGACAAAGCTACATGAAGCTACTCATGGCAAGAGATGATGCATAACAAGAGCAACACATCAAGGCAAGTTTAAATGAGGCCGGAAACAACATATACCAATTCCGGTAAGTCCTCATATGCAAATTTCGAAATTGGTCCAGATCTGAATAAACCTTATGTTCAAGTTGTTAAACAGCAAGTTAAGATGCACCAAGATGATCTACACAAGATTCTAGTCAAGTTACATATAAAGTTCATTTAGTTTGGAGCTACGGCCTAGAAGATATGATCACAAGTTAACCATGGCATTGATGCAAAATGCACCCAAACATCAAGCAAACACCTCAAAACAAGGATGCAACATGATAATATGAAGCTACATGAAAAATTAAGCAAGTTTCCTATAGAGCACACTCAAAACGGAGCAACGGTTCAACACATACACTCTATACCAGTTTAAAGGACAAGCTGTCCAAAACAGCAACTAGGCATATTGCAAGCATCAAAACAACATGCTACAGCACCCCAACATGAGAACAAAAGGCATGGACATGATACACAGGTAAAGCATAACAAAACATGAACACTGAGCTATCTCCAGAAATCACTAGAACATGCTCCAAAACACATGGCAAGATTGCAAATAATATCAGTTTCAGACTTTGCAGAAATAACATCAGGTCGCAATGTTTAGAGCTATCAAACAACATGTTACAGGAACTTATCATGGAAAACAAAGGCATGTAATGAACCTACTAATTGCATAGAACAGAAGTCCTTTACTGTCCATGAGCCAAAAAGGATCAGAAGATATGATGGCACCCATGTAAACATAGCAAGTTATATGACGGATTCAAACATGGCAGGAACAACAATAAGTAGGCATGTTGGTGAGCTTGTACCACTCACCACAGAGCAATACATGGCATGACAAGGTAACCAACAGTAAGAAGACACATTTATGAAGCTAAGCATGGCAATAGCAAGTTCATAGAATGCTTGGATCACTAACAACAATCATGGCAACATTGAACTTAATGTTAACAGGATGACAGCAACATTATTTAGCAACTTTGGAGCATGAATACAAGTTACAGCAAGCTATAAATGCAACCAGAGGCATCGATGGATAGAGCATGACATTTATAACAAAACATCCTTAGTGAACATCTCCAGATTATGCATATAATGACTTGTAGCATCAGGTTTACGTAGCATCACCAAATAACAGATTCAGCCTAGCAAAACAGTAACATCACTACTTCACGAGCTCGATTCACTCACCACAAGTCATTGCATGACAAGATAAGCATAACATCAGCAAGAAGACATGTTTATGAAACTAACCAAGGCAAGAACAAGTTCATAGCATGCAAGGATCAACTATAACAACCTTGGCAAAATTGAATAACATGTAAACAATCTTCCAGGAAACATTTTATGGCAAAAGTAGAGCAAGAAAATGACATGCTAGACCACTCCATAATTGCAAAAAGGGGCATGAATGGATAGATAATAACCATATGTTCAAAACATCCTTACTGAAGTATCTCAAAATATGCTTGGATCTCTCTGTAGCATCAAGTTTACATGGCATAAAAATAACAGCAGAACAGGAACTGAAATCAGCAACATCACGAAGCCTAGTTTGCATGCTTGTTCTAGTCACCACATTGATCACAAAAATACATGGCATACACCCCTGTAAAGATGGCATGATGTAGCACAAAACACATGTAGAAATCAACCTCATAGGATGCACACATCAAACATGGAAAAAATGACAAATGAACATGTTCTGATAACAGATAGCAGACAACATTATATAGCACTCTTGCAACGATGATTCAGGCATCAAGATGAGCTCAAATGAACATGGTGCAATGGAATGAAATGTAGAGCATCTCACAGCGAACATTTTGATATATTATGCACACAAAATGGAGCAGTATGCAACAAGTTATGGCATGATGAACAGGTGCACAAAAAGTAATTATATTAGGGACTTGGGCGTTTTTTCAACCTCGGGCAGAAAAACGGGCGGACATGTCCGGGCCCAACCGGACATGTCCGGCGGCTGAATGGAGGCAGAGGAGGCCATGGCGCGGCGACAAGGTCCCAGTGGCGAGGGAGACCAGCGGAGGCAGCGGAGCGCACGAGATCCCGCGGATCCGAAGGAGGGCGAGGCCGGGGACCCATTCCCGACGACGGAGCGTCGCTGGTGAGCTCCTTCGGCGGGGTCTGCAAGGAGAGAGAGAGGAGTGAGAGGAGTTAGGAGGAGGAGAGAGACGGGGCTGGCGGCGACCTGGCGGACGGAGGAGGCGGGGTCCGGTGGGGCTCCGGTGGAGGCGCTCGGGCGCGGGGAGCACTTAGGCGAGGGGATCGGCGGCGGGCGGCTGCGGAAGGCGAAGGCGACGATGGCGGCGACTGAGCGTGGCAACGAAGACGCTAGCTCGGGGCGACGGGGAGCGAGGCGGGCTCGTCCGGGCCCAGATGGGCTTCCCAGGGCCCGATCTGGGTCCTGGCGGGCTGCGGCGGCGGAGCTGGACACGGGAAGACACAAGGCGACGTGGCGTCCTTTGAGTGGGCAGGAGCGGCGGTGTGGATGGCGGCTGGCGAATGGGAACGCGCCAAGTGGCGCTGGAGGGGTTGGCCGGCGCCGGAATTCGAGGATAGGAGGTGGGAGGTGGCTGGTTGATGATTGGGGGCGCAGATTTCGAGGAGGAGGAAGGAGAAGGCCAAAAATGGCATGTGGGTGTGCTTAAATAGGGTAGGGGCTAGGGTTTGGTGGGTTTGAGACTGTTTCGAGCCGTTAGATCTTGATCGGATGGTTTCGGATGCGAGGGGAGGTAGGCTGGGCCTAGGAGGGGTTAGTGGGCTGTGAAGAGAGGCCTCGGGCTGAGAGGAGAGAAGAGAAGTGAGGCCCGGCGACTGTTTCGGAGACCGAAACGTCCGGCGAAAATACCGGCAACGGTGCCGCTATATGTTTAACGGTTGGGCTATCAAACGAGCTCCGAATGCGACGAAACTTTACAGGCGCTCTGTCTACACTATAATAAGACCGCATGCCAACTCTCACCCCATTCCGAGAACATTTTTATGCCACTTATAAAATAATATTTCGGAGGTGCCGCGGGCGCGTGTGAGTGTGTCTGGACTCCGAACGGACAACGGAGAGAATCGGCGAAACCCGAACGGATGCAAGTTTTGAAAAACATGCAGATGAAATGCAGATGATGACATGGAAAAATGCAACACGCAAGCAAATGACATGACAACTACGGCGAACAACTGGAAGACACCTGGCGCATCGAATCCGGGGCGTTACAGGCATGTTCAAACAAAAAGAAAGAACTGTGGGCCACTACTTCGTTGTTACAATTAACATAAAAAAGAGCGCTTTGAACTTCTTGACTCTTTACCAGATGAATATTCAGGCACAATGGACTGCTTCAACACAGTAACAAGCAGAGTAAAGAGGATATGGAAGCAAATAAGCCCATTGCTCCAACTGTCTCCAAGTAATATTGACCATTTCAAAAAGGTCAAAATGAAGGTGCCACTTTAGGGGAAAACGTAAGCACTACAAACCTTTCTCCTTTTCCTTACTCACTGTAACAATTATTAATGCAATCCACAAAAAACATAGGACATTAGGGAAACTTCACCTAAACTGCCATACCATCTTTGGACAGCGACAATAATCAATCATCCTTCTACCTGCAGACTCGACTGTGCGTTCTATATGTTCATGAACACAAAGCACTACACCAACGATGGAGAAACAGTGTTACTAACAGAGGAACAGGTCCCAGAGTTGAGAAAGAAGATTCTCTATCAAATATTCAGCCAATACAGAGATACAGCCGCACTGTCATTAATCAACTACACCGTAGGTTTGTCTTACTAAAGACAACAAAGTAAAATTCTACTTATCTAATTTTTAGAGACACACCAATAAATTTTTATTTTTTATTTGAACAGATATGCTTAAATCTGAGGTTGATATGGAAGACAATCAAATGGAACGAATACATTGTGACATAATTCAAAACAGGAGATTCCTCCAACTCCCGAGTACATTGGGATGAGCTCTCAAGAGATAAAAGTTATTGACATTAATGACAAATAAGCGATGAGGAGAAAGAAGATTATCATGTGAACAACAAGGGTACCACCAAGGTGTCTAAAGAAGCACTCACGGAAGAACAAGCCCAGGAACATGCTGGTTTACAGAGGGAACAACACACGCAGCAGACACTAATTTACAAAAGGAAGACGAACGAAAAGATCCGCCGATACAACCACACAGACCATCCCCAGATAAAAACAACGAAAGCATAAGATGCTCTCCTCTAGAAGTGGATAACAGGGCAAAGAGCGTACCAACTCGCCAACAACAACTTTCCAAACAGAACATGAACCCTGTTGGCAAAGATCGCATATCAGGAACATCACCAGAGGCAGAACATGCACAAGAAGAAAAGAAGCAGAAAGAGAAGCATTTACTAGAAAGGATACTTCAAAAGAGGAAACGCGATGCTGAAGTCACAGTAGAACCGAGCATCAAAAACAACAACACACAAAAGTACACACCAACACCTGGGTAGCTTAACGAGCAGTCACAGTTAGGTCATGACAAGAAAAGGGGAAGGCATCTTGCAAGAGTGCAGACAAGTTCCCCAAAACCCTCGACGATTCAATCACATGAGATCAGCTCAGCAAACATAATCTCAACTAAGAGGCCATTCAAGCGAGCAAGCAAGGAAATTGAGAAAGTCAACGCTCCAGCACTTGTTCCAGGAGATTTCATTTACAAGGAAAAGGTCATGTAACTCTATAGATATTTGATGAGCCGACAACGACAGAAAGAATGCGGACGGTAAGCAGATTCTCCTTGTTCCATGGAAACAATTACACAGAGCTGCACATTCTCTAACATCCAACTAACCATTCACTCACGTAATTCTAAACCCTCCTTGCTTGCAGAGAACAGCTATATAAAACCTCAAAGAGCGAAGGCTACATTTCAGGAAAATCCTTCATGGAACAAGCAGGGAAAGGAAACGCACAAATGGAGGGCTCCATGCTAAACGCGTTACTGGACGAATGGACAAAACAGAAACAGTTCAACCCAGACGTCACAATTGTACTCCCTGCAGAATTCGCAAATGTATGCATACCTCACCCACAAAAACACACCGTCATTACTATGGTAGAATACTTAACTAATACCACACACTCTCTTTCTTGAAGATGGTGCTAGGTATCAATTATAATAGAGAAGAGCTATCAGAATTCAACAAAGACGATGCACTACAAGCATTTGAACAACTCGTGCGAGGTAAAAACACCCTGCACTCGAAGATGGTAAGTTCGAAACTATTACTGAACACATGACTTATTCTCCTTGAGCTTCAACAATTAAATGAAATTCAATTTTTACATCAACAACGATCTCCTCTGTCAAGTAGATCATGATACCTCACCACACAGACAAGCACTACACGCTATATGTAATGAACAATTACAGAGATAGCATTGACATCCTTGACTCACTGAGCTATGTAAACTACGCCGATTTGTCTTGGAGTAAACACCATGTGCATTGAGCAGAACGGGTACGACCTTTTGTACATTGATTTATTCTTTTCCTCGCGATAGTATGATACTCTTACTTTTATCAATGCCGCACCCAAACAACAAAACAAAAAATGCAATCACAGATGAGAAGGATGTCGGTGCTGATGAACAAGTACCACCAACTAAAAGACAAGAACGAACCAGACTGGGCAAGGATAGTAGAAAGGCCTCACAGGATCTGCACACCAAAGCAAGAAGGAACACAATGAGGACACTTCACGGCCCAATTTGCGAAACACTGGAATGGGAAAGAACTGGTCAAGGACAGAGAGGATTTTCATGTAAGTTACCAGTACATACACATCAAATTACTTGATTTCTTTATTACTGCAATTAGTTTATTCACAATGGTGGACAACACGTAACTATAAACCATGCATTTTGACATGCCTGCAGCACAGCAAGGTGGATGCCGAATGGAAACCAGAGTACGTATACACACTCATATTTGGTAAAACCAACCAAATAAAGCACCATCAACTTCCTGAAAAAATCAAAGTTTTCAAACCAGAGACTACAAACCTTTTTTCGCCCATGAAAGGTAATATAACTATTTTCATTTTTACCATCAGTCAAACATGACAGGAGCTTCAAATATATCTTTTAGAAACAACAGCCATAATTTTTTATCTGTTCTGACAGAGCGAGACGAAAAAAACCAGGATCAATCAAGGAGCACCAACAAATACCCGCAACACCGGCATTCGTTCAAACACGTGTGTAAGGCAAATGAGCTCTACGACATAGTCATGAGTGACACATGGCAGGACAAATTCAAAAGGTGACTTGGTTCCTTTTCCAACTGAAATTAGTTAAAGTTACGCGGCAATCACACAAATAAGACAGAAACTAGAAAGAACCTTGAATTCCTGTTTATCAGCTTGCTTGTAAGTGACATTCTCAACAAAATTTTCTTCTAGTGTTTTACCTGTAAGTAGAGAAGTAGTATTCTCGGGAGAACAACCATAGGGGAATGGTGCAACTCTCACTGGATCAAACCTAAAGGAAATTTTTGGGCCTGCAAACAAGAAAAAATGTAAAGGAATGGAAAAGAAGGTGCTCGATGAGTTAGCAGAAGCATGGGAGGGAAGCAAACAAACTACATACAAAAGACATAGACTATTATTAGGCCCAAGCTTTGCAGAGGTAAATTTCAAAAAAAAACACAATGATCATACAGACTCGTCTTTTTGCAGCGATTGTTTAATCTCTTGGTACCGATCTATTCTGTCTAATTCGTTTTTATGGTTTTTTATTTGTTGCCTGTAGAATATTCTGGGTTTAAAGGATAAAAAAATCTATGGCGAACTTCATAGATGATTTCAAACGAGAGAAGGATACATTGGTTCCTTTGTTCCTTAAGAAATGTCAATTAGACAAGCTCAAAACAACAAAAATGGTAATAGGGTTAAAACTATATTCTAAACTCTCCTCCAACAAAATAAAAATAAGCATTTCATACAAAATACTATATTCTAAACTCTCATCTAACAATAAAACCTTTTTACCGCAGGTATTCATGCCATTTGAAAAGGAAGACCAATACACACTATTAGTGCTCGACAAATATAGAAGGAAGCTTCAAATCATCAAGCCTGAAGAAACCTCTCTTGAAGAATTGAAGAGGCAAGAATACCTGAAAAAACAACATGCTCACCACGTGCATGATGCCAAACTAAGTAAGCAAATTGCTGACATGGAAATCAACGAAGCCAGCAAAGAAAAGGAGCATAACAAATACCACAACCATAAAGACAAACTGGTAAGAATTGTAAATAACAGCGTCTTCCAGTTTTACAAATTACACTACATGTCTCTCTAAAACAAAAACAAAATGCAATTCCCAGGTGCCCAGGTTCAAGGAAGTATACGAAATATTACTCAGTGAGAAATTCGAAAAGGAAAGGTCTAAATGGGAAGTTCAATTTTTAAAGGACGTTCCAAATGTGAACAAAGGTGAAACCCCATTTGCTATTCTAAGGTTCGCGCATTTCTTTGATGGCAACCACTTCATCGAAGAGATAGATAATTTTGATGTAAGTTTTCGCTTAAAACTCGCTATAAATCTGCAAGATATCATACAACTGCATGACCTAATTATGATGTGTTCTTTCTCCTTATTTTTCACTGAATTTTTTATAGGATGGCACGGAACAATGGAAAGCACAACAAATGTGCAGGCTACTATTTAGCGATCAGAATATAATAAAACCCGGCGAAATGGGCGATGAGATTAGAAAGATTTACGATGACATCAAAGAATAAAAAGTTGTTGATAAGCAAACAAGCCTAGCTCCGTCAAAACATCAGAAAACGGTTTATCCGCACATCATATTGTGATAATGAAGCAGCAGACTCTTTTTATTGATGCAGTTCCTTGATTCTTCATTGACCAAGCATTTGAACACAAGCCAGTGCCCCAAGTCCATCCCTAGACATACGTGTGTCACGTCGACGCGCACTTACTCTACATACTCCTCATGCGTGACCGCCGGTGACTTTCATGTTTCGCAAACATTCCTCCTCTCTACAACCGTGTGCTGCCGAATGCCACCAACCTACAGCATGCATCTGGCGTGAGTACAGACGTGACTCTCTAAATGAGTATTCAAACAAATGCACGTGGTGCCACCCACTCACGTTGTTAGAGGCCTCACTCCTGTGCATCCACAATGGTGCCTCTCCTACCACACCACCATGCATCCAGAGGGTTGAGGGCCACTAATGCCTCTCGAAGCCCCACACCACTCCATGCCCGTGATGCCAGACACGCGTGACTTTCTAGAGGCTTGACAACTGTGACTCCCTAACTGCGTATTCGGAAGCATGCTTCTGGTACCACACTTTTGAACATCCACAGTATTGATAGTTGTTCGAAACAACAACAACCCAACTTTCGTGCATGTTGATTCTTCACCTCCATGATTTCTATGCCTACATCCACATGCCTAACGTGTCACAACCCGCGACACTTACATGGTCACGGTACCATGCCCGTGTCTCTTCACAAACGTCACAATAGTGCATACCGTGCCTTGTGTACCTGCATCCAGGTGCCTCTCTCACATGACACTTGCGATGACTCTTACATGCCCCATCGTGTCGCACAACCTTGGCTCTGCACACTTCCAAACCGTGACCCTATAACTATGTATTCGGAGCTCAACTCTGCTACTCCGTTTGTCAGCGTTCTGGGAACGGGGGTCCCCAGACTTGCCTGCCTGCGGCCTGCGGCGTGGCTCAAGGGGCGGCCCAGCATGGCCCATCTTCATCAACACGAGCTCAAGACCATCGCGAGGGGCCAAGCCTCACGGGGCGGACGACAGGAGGCTTCCTCAGGCATGGCCTCGCCAGGCTGGCTCACGAGGAGGCGGGGAAATCAAGGCAGGGTACCTCACGAGGTGCCCATGACGCAAGCCATAACGACCAAGGGCGCCAGGCGGGCGCCAGCCCGCGCAGTGTCCTTCTTTCCCCTTTGGTGCAAAGGGAGCAAGCGCAGACGAGAGCATCAAGCAAAGGTATCCATTTCGGTGCAACGAGACCAAGACCAACAGAACGGCAAGATGGAAGTCATCGTGGAGCCCAAGCCGGCGTCACCACCAGAGCCTTTGGCAGGCGAGGACCAACTTTAGTCAGGATAAGTGTACTAGATGTTCCCCTTCAAAATGGCCAATTGTTGGCGCCCTTCCCGCTCAATGTTTGGGAAGAGGCCCTGGGCCTCTGCCTATAAATAGGACTTGCCACCCACAAGGTAGGGGGATGGAGAGAAGCATCCAAAGAGAGAGCGACTGAACTCCCCTAGCAGTTCATCGCGCCAGCCAGGAATAGACCCTCACGAGGCTGTTCTTCCTTGTACTGTTCATCATTAGCCCAAGAGGCAATCCACCAAACGCACACTGGAGTACGGTATTACACCACAATGGTGGCCTGAACCAGTATAAATCCGGTGTCTCTTGTGTTGTCCCTTTGATTGCTTAGTTCATAGCGAGGCGGTGAGGAGCAGGTAGGCAGAGGGCTAAATCTCCGCACGTACCCCAGTGTTTGAATCTAGAGGGTCTGCCGAAACCCTAAATCCGACATTTGGCGTGCCAGGTAGGGGTGCACCGGAATTTGTCTTCCACCGCCTTGTTCTTCACCGACCATCGCGTACATGTCAGACGCTCGTCGGGCCCGCGCTGAGCGCCGAGCCGCTCTCGCTTCCCGCGTCGCCCAGACGGCCCCCGTCGGTGGCCACCCCCGCCGTTCCCCGTCGCCCACCGTCAACGCCGCCACCGGCCCGGCGGGGAACGAGCAGCAGGCATCGTCCCAGCATCCATCCATGAGGCGAGACGGCCGCACTGCCACTCCCTCGCTCGCCCCGGCTGGTTCCTCTCCCGCGTGCCCCATGCGGCCATGGAGGCTCGTGCTGCACTCATCATGGCGAACGAGCTCCTGCGCTACCGCCCGGTCGACGACGTCTACGAAGAATGGCTCGACCGCGTTGCCGAGCTTGTCCGCGTCGCAGGGGGCTCCCCCGCGCCGTCCTTCTCGCTGCACCGTGCCCCGCCCTGCGCGGGCAATGAAGCTCTGGGGGCGCCTCAGCCGCCTCCCCCTCAAGAAGGCACTCTGGCCCCAAGGAGCGCGCCCCTAGACAGAACCCACCCCGTCCGGCGCCAGCGCAGCAAGAGCGGAGCTGCCAAGAGGTTCCTCGCCACCAAGAAGCTGCCCGAGTGCTCCCTGCTCCGGTCCGTCGCGACCACGCTCCCATTCCAGCACGCCAAGACCCCGCGCTGCTCCCAGCTGCAGCGCATGGGGGCCCGCAAGACCAAGCTCCTCGTGACCAGAGGCCTCCCGTGGCCACAGCAGGCTGCCGCACCTTCAGCACCGAGCTGCGCAGCGTCGCGTGGCCCCGCAAGTTCAAGCCAAACCTGCCCCCTCGCTATGACGGCATGCCCGACCCTGCGGAGTTCCTCCAGCTCTACGAGCTGGGTATCGAAGCCGCCAACGGGGATGAGAAGGTCATGGCGAACTGGTTTCCCATGGCACTCAAGGACGGGGCCCGCACCTGGCTCCTGAACCTGGCCCCATGCACGATCTCCTCCTAGGACGAGATGCGCACTCGTTTCATCGCTAACTTCCAAGGTACTCGCGACCGGCCGCCTGCCGTGAGCGACATGCGCCGCATCAAGCAGCAACCAGGGGAGACCCTGCAAAAGTACATCCAGCGCTTCAACAGCGCACGACTCAAGATTCCCAGGGTGACCGAGGAGGCCATCATTTCGGCCTTCTCCGACGGCGTGCGTGATGTCAAGATGAAGGAGGAGCTGGCAATGCATGAAGATATGTGCACTTCCCTGGAGCTGTTCAACCTGGCAACCAAGTGCGCCAGGGCTGAGGAAGGGTGCCTTTCCCTCCTCGAGCTGCCAGCCGCAGACCCAGAAGAGAAGAAATCCAAGGCCAAGGATGTGAAGTGCAAGGGGGCTGTCGTGCTCGCGGCAGACACCAAGCGGGGCAGAGATCAGCCCGAGTCTTTCAAGGGCAGCCGGTACTGTGTGTACCACGACCTCCACACCCACAACACCAACGAATGCCAAGAGCTCTAGCCGTGCGAGAAGGAAGGGTCGGTCGGCGCCCCGACCGTAACGGTCGTGGCTACGGCCGAGGAGGAGGAAGGAACGCAGGACGCTGGGAAGACCGCAGCCCTCGCCAAGGGTGGCGCGACAAACCTCGCAAGGATCGCTGGCAGAATCAGCCTCGCGAGGGAGACTGGAGGGATCAGCCTCGCGAGGATCGCCCACAAGGAAACACAGGCCTCCCTCCACTACCTCCGCAGCCTAGGAGAAACGAGGACTATCATCAGGACGAGGGGGCTGGGGGCTTCCAGGAGCCACGCGCGATCGCCTGCATCCTGGGCGGAGCTTAGGCCCCAGCCTCTCAACGCATCTTCAAGCAATTCGCTCGCGAAGTGAATGCAGTCCTCCCCAAGCTTGAAGCCACGCGCCCCCTTAGGTGGTCGGTGTGCGCCATCATGTTCAGGTCAGCGGATCAGCTCAAGTGCGCGGCCACAGCCGGGGTCCTCCCGATGCTTTGCTCCCCAATCATCAGCAATGTGCAGGTCACCAGGACCCTCATCGATGGTGGAGTAGGGCTCAATGTCCTGTCCGTCGAGACGTTCAACAATCTCCAAGTGCCATACGATCAGTTTCAGCCAACCAAGCCTTTCTCTGGAGTCACCGACGGTTCCACCGTCCCGATAGGGCAGGTCCGCCTTCCTGTTACCTTCGGGAAGCGCGACAACTACCACACCGAGCTCATTGACTTCGACGTCGCCCACATCCGCCTGCCGTACAACGCCATCCTCGGCTACCCAGCTCTCGCCAAGTTCATGGCCGTGACTCATCGCGGCTACAACGTCCTCAAGATGCCAGGAAGCGGTGGAGTCATCACGGTGCCCTGTGAAGAAAGAGACGCGGTGTGTTCCCTGGAATGAGCTTTTCAGGCCGCATCACTTGAAGATCCAGATCGCGGGAGCAGGAGGCTCCCCGAAGCCGCTCCCAAGAAGAAGAAGACATCGCCAGGCCCGACCCCTCAGGAGGCAGGCCCCTCAGGGTCTATGCCTGCTTAGGGACACCTCCTTCTGTCGCATAGGAAAGCGTGTCCGGCGCCCTCCTCAAGCAGGGCTCGGGGGCTCCCCCCCTGGAGGGCCACCGACCTTGCTAAGAGGGAGGCGTTTGGGCACCACTTGGAGGCGTGTTTCAGAGCACGTTTCCCTCAGGAAGGAGCAAAGCAAGGAGGGCCAAGCCCTCAGGAGTTCGTCAGTCAGGTCACACAGGAGTTGCAGGAGTCAAGAGTCATGAGTGGCAGCCGCCACTTACCCGCCGCAGCTCCCCATCTAGGCGAGATGGTGGGCTGCGTGTCTGCATCGACATCCCAGGGCTCAACCGAGCCGCCTCTCAGGAGCGCTTCTGGCCCTCACGCGTGGGGTGCTACGAAGGCCCACCCCACAGCTATGTTCGCATGCCCTACGGCTTGCCGAACGCGGCTGTGGTGGGCCAGCGCCTCATGAGGGGCATCCTGGAGGCTCAGGAGGCTAGGTGTTCCGCGGTCCTGGCGGAGATGGAGATGGTTCGCGAGGAGCCGCCAGTGCCTCCGGAGCCCCCCGAGGCTCCTGGGCCTGGGGGCTCGTGAAGATCGGCTCCCACAACCCGCTACGTCTGCTACTTCAACACCCCTTCGTCGTCGACACTATCAGGTGACATCTTCCAAGTTTCATTTCCAGCTGGGAGCGCCCCCAGGGCTGCATCATTCCCAGGCCGCGTGGGTCCGTCCCTGCGGCGTGTATCCCTTTTGTTCGTGTTTTTAGCTTACCTTGTTGGGGGCGCCCCTCGGGCTGCATCATCCCCAAGTCGCTCGGGTCAGACCCAGCAACATGTATCCCTCATGTGTTTATCTTCTGGCTATGCATTCGACCCATCATGCTTGTTATTTGGTGCCTGTCTATGGCACCCCTTTGTCTTCGTGTCGGCAGCTTGCGTGTTAAAGGGGGGGTACCTGAGCATCGCGACTCAGGGCTCCTACCGGCTCTCCAGCCCTCACCCTCTGGGTTTGTCCACGGCATCGCGCCCTGGCAAACCAGTGACGGCTGAGACACGCTCGAGGGCCGGGACCCGAGGACGTAGAGCGTCGGCATCGAACCAAGCTTGCGCATTAAAGGTGGGGCACCTGAGCATCGCGACTCGGGGCTCCTACCGGCTCTCCAGCCCTCACCCTCTAGTTTTGTCCACGGCATCGCGCCCTGGCAAACCAG
>NC_041381.1:464051473-464096750 GCF_002162155.2 Triticum dicoccoides
CCCTCACCCTCTGGCCTTGTCCACGGCATCGCGCCCTGGCAAACCAGCGACGGCTGAGACTAGCTCGAGGTCCGGGACCCGGGGACGTAGAGCGTCGAAAACTAACCAAGCTTGCGCGTTAAAAGGGGGGTACCTGAGCATCGCGACTCAGGGCTCCTACCGGCTCTCCAGCCCTCACCCTCTGGTTTTGTCCATGGCATCGTGCCCTGGCAAACCAGCGACGGCTGAGACTCGCTCGAGGGCCGGGACCCGAGGACGTAGAGCATCGGCGTCTGGCCAAATTTGCAGGAACACAAGTTAAAGCCCAGTGCCAGGCGCAACCCGCCTTGGGGTAGGGCCCAGTGAGTCCTGCGCTGGCTCACGGGTGCCCAGATACACCTCATCAGGCCTTTAGCGCCTCGTCGCCTCTCCCAAGCAACTAACGGCTGACCGCCGCTTGTCATAGCAGACTTTTGCTCTTTTTGTGGTGGACCTGCAGGATCCCTCCAAGGAGAAGCGCCAGGCCTCGCGCTGTCCTCTTCACTCTCGTCCGCGCGAACCGCTTGCACGTTAAAGGGGGGTGCCTGAGCATCGCGACTCAGGGCTCCTACTGGCTCTCCAGCCCTCACCCTCTGGCCTTGTCCACGGCATCGCGACCTGGCATACCAGCGAAGGCTAAGACCCGCTCGAGAGCCAGGACCCGAGAACATAGAGCAGACAGGGGAGCAAAGGCGAGGAGGAAGAGGCACGCGGGGACCTCGCCAGGCAACCCCTCACTGGCCAAAGCACGGACCTAGCGCCGCACCAGGAAGCGTTTCCTGCCTCTCGAGATAACTCACCCTCCGGAAACAGTAGCCATCGCCGCACCGTCACCGCATCCGATGCAATCCCGTGTTAGCAACATCGCATTCCTTTCTCACCGAACGGTGGCCGCTTGAGCGCTAAAGGGGACCTTCTGAGCATCGCGACTCAGGGGCTCTTACTGGACCCCGGGTCGCTCACCTCCTGGCCTTGACCACGGCATCGCGACCTGGCATACCAGCGACGGCTGAAGTCGCCTTGGGACCGGGACCTGTCAGCGCAGAGCACCAAGCCCTCGTGAGGTCCGAAGGGAAGAAACTGAGCTAAGACGGAATCAGCATCTCGCACTGCTTCACGATAAGGATCATATTAACGAAAGGGGCTACAGACACCTCACAAGCCCCCATGGGGTGTGTTCTTTGCTCCTCGCAGGGACAAAAGACGCAAATCCTAAAGAACCTTGACTACAGGAACTACGACGACAGGCGCCATCATCAATAGTGGGCCGCCGGGCACCGGCGCCAACCTCATCCAGATCAGAGGCGGCGGCGGCCTGACGAGCCCGTCCTGCTCCGAGAGCGGCGCAGGCTCGGGGGCTCGTAGTTGTCGTCGCTCGTTTCCGGAGTCGCGAAGGGCTCGGCGGAGTCGCTGGATCCTTCGAGGCATCCGCTGCCACCGGAGGAGCTGCTGGAAGGGCGAGCGGCAGGCCTAGTCCTCGTCGCTTTGGAGCTCCGGCCGCTGCCTCTGGGCCAGCACTCCAGCCGGCGCCCATCTTCGTCGAAGACCTTGAAGAGCATCATGGAAGCGCCATCGAACTCCAGGTGGATCACGAGGGCACCCCTCGTCCCATAGACCCGGGCGATCTCGCCCCAGCCATGGGTCATGAAGACCTTACCTGGGGCGACGACCTCGACATCCGCATCGGTTGCGGGAGCCCGGCAATCAGCATGCTGCAGCCAGAGCCTGAAAGGCCCCCTCGGCGGAATCTCGAAGGCAAAGGAGGGAGGAAGGTGAATCCAAGATCGAGGAGGCATGGCGGCGTGGAGCACAAACTCTCGGGAGGAGCCCTCAGCGTGAACTCCAAGAGGGACAACGCGCACCGCTGCGACCCGCCGGCGCCGACGGCGGCATAGTCCGTGGCGCTCGGCATCAGCTCCAGCAGGGCCCTCAAGGTGGGCGTACAAAGGCAGCGGAAACCCTGGCGGCGGCCGCTCGCACCAAGGCCTTGACACCTCCTGCCGCGCGCCCTCATCTCGGCGGCAGAGGACCAACCGCTTCTTTGGCGGAAGCGGGTCAGGACCCTCCCGGGGGGCCTTTCCCTTCTCTTCTGCAGAGAACCAGCGTATCGAAGCCATTGCAGCAAGATGGAGCAGTGGCGAGGATGAAGGAGAGGAGAAGTAGCAGGGGAAGATGAACTAGAATGGCTCACGTCGTTCCGTACTTATAGCCAGGGGAGGGCAACCGCCGGCTTCCACGATCGCAGGTAATCATGACCAGTTTTTGCATGAAAGGACTTGCCTGTTCGCGCAGTTACCAAGGCGTCGTGGGGGAGTGGATCCGCCCACGTCCAATCAACTGCCATGCGGCGCCCGAGGCCGCAGGCTATTAGGGCCCGCTGCGCTCCGTTCTTGCCCCTTTGCCTCTCTGCTCAGCCAAGTTCGGGCGCGCCTTGGGCCCGGGGGCTACTGTCGGCGTTCTGGGAACGGGGGTGTCGGTGTCAAAACCGGCGGATCTCGGGTAGGGGGTCCCGAACTGTGCGTCTAGGCGGATGGTAACAGGAGACAAGGGACACGATGTTTTACCCAGGTTCGGGCCCTCTTGATGGAGGTAAAACCCTACGTCCTGCTTGATTGATATTGATATTGTGGATGTTTACAAGAGTGGATCTACCACGAGATCAAGGAGGCTAAACCCTAGAAGCTAGCCTATGGTATGATTGTTGTTGTTGTTGTTGTTGTGTCCTACGGACTAGAGCCATCCGGTTTATATAGACACCGGAGAGGGCTAGGGTTACATAGAGTCGGTTACAATGGTAGGAGATCTACATATCCATATCGCCAAGCTTGCCTTCCACGCCAAGGAAAGTCCCATCCGGACACGGGGGGAAGTATTTAATCTTGTATCTTCATAGTCTTGGAGTCCGGTCGATGATGATAGTCCGGCCGATGATAGTTCGGCTGATGATGGTAGTCCGGCTATCCGGACACCCCCTAATCCAGGACTCCCTCAGTAGCCCCTGAACCAGGCTTCAATGACGATAAGTCCGGCACGTATATTGCTTGGCATTGCAAGGCGGGTTCCTCCTCCGAATGATAGAAGATTGTGAACACCAGGATAGTGTCCGGCTCTGCAAAATAAATTCCACATTTCACCGTAGAGAGAATAATATATACAGAAGTTCAATCTGCTGACGTTTTTTGCGGCATGACGTCACGCCACTACCAAGCCATTACTTGAATCATTTTTTACTCTACCACCTCAGCGCATTTAGCGAAGCGGTTTCCTTGGCACGTCTTGTCGAAGCAGAGATCGTGTTTCCCCTTAATCCGGGATTCTCATCAATACGGATGTGGGTAACCCAACCGCGCCATTGTTGGTGACGCTTGGGGGATAAGCAAGTTTTACCAGGTCGGTGGGGGACGCGTAGACTTCGCCTGCCCATATAAGGGATAAGGATTCACCTTTTCACCTACGCCTTCTTCCTCCTTTGCTTATCCATCTCCGCGCACTTGAGCTCCAGCGCCCAAGCCCGCACATATCGTCTCAACCTTCTCCAGTCATGTCTGGAGCGGGAGGCAAGTGGATGACCTCCTCCCTTACAGAGGAGCACATTGAAAGACTGCGCAGCGCCGGCTACCTGTCCGGCGACATCGCGCACCGGCTGCCCGACGAGGGGCAGCGCATCCCCACCCCCAGGCCCCATGAGAGGGTCGTTTTTCTTCCCCACTTCCTCCGTGGACTGGGTTTTCCACTTCACCCCTTTGTCCGGGGGCTCATGTTCTACTACGGCCTGGATTTCCATGATCTGGCGCCGAACTTCATCCTCAACATCTCGGCGTTTACGGTCGTGTGCGAGTCCTTCCTCTGCATCCAGCCCCACTTTGGCTTGTGGCTCAAGACCTTCAATGTCAAGCCGAAGGTAGTGAAGGGCACTCAAGCGGAGTGCGGAGGCGCCATGTTGGGCAAGATGCCCAATGTCCTTTGGTTCGATGGGGCCTTCGTGGAATCCCTCAAGGGGTGGCAATCGGGGTGGTTCTATATCACCGAGCTGCGCGACTCCAAGTGGGCGGCAGCCCCCGAGTTCAGATCTGGTATCCCCATGCAGCTCACCTCCTGGAAAGAGAAGGGCTTGCTGTGGGGTAGTTCGGAGGAGGTGATGCTGTGGGGTAGTTCGAAGGAGGTGACGGGACTCCAAGCCTGTATCCAGAAGCTGGTGAAGAAGCTCAGGCTGGTTAACGTGGTCCAAGTCATGCTCGTCCGCCGGATTCTCCCATGCCAAGAGCGGGCATTCAATCTGTGGGAGTTCAATCCGGAACAGCACCAGGCGCTGAGCAGGCTCTTCGATACGACGTATGAAGGCGCCTGGAGGGTGCTGTTTAAGGGCGCCGAAGCCCCCGCATCCACGACTGAAGATCGCGGATTTCGCTCGCAGCGCCAAGCCGACGAGGTAAGTGATTCTACCCCTTTACGGGACACTTGCTTTTCATAGTTTGACTCTATGCGGGTTTTAATTTCCCCTTTTCCTTTGACAGGACTAGATGAGGAAGGCGGAGCAGATTATCTGCCCGGCTCCTATGCCAGAAAACCCAGTAGACGCCCGTCTAGCGAGGCTGCTGGTTCCGGCACCGCACGTGGTGCCGGAGAAGAAGGCCAAGAAGGAGGCCACAGGTGCTCGAAAGAGTTCCCGTTTTCAGGTGTCCGACGACTCCGGGGCGGACTCCTCCCCCGAAAACGAGGAGGAGAAAGAGGACTCTCTCCTAGAGGAGGGAGAGAGGAAGAGGAAGGCTTCCCCAACAGGGGAGGCCGAAGGGTCCAAGAGGCGAAGGACTATTCCCCCAGACAGCTCCGCCAACATCAACGTTGGCGAGGAAGAATGGCCTTCAAGGGCCAGGCCTCCGGCGAGATCGTAAGTATCCGGATTCCTGAATGAGTTATAATTTCTTTTTCTGCGTCACATAGTGTCATTCTGATGCCGCATGCTGCCTGTAGTCCGGCCAATGATGATCTCCCCGCTTCAACGAGCGGGTCGTTGGCTCCGTCGGAGGTAGACTCCATCCCGACCGCCTCCACCCCTCGCGACACCGAGGACGCCGAGGTGGGATCCCAAGAAGGGGCCCATCAGGGGGAGGCTCCGGAGGCGCCACGAGGCGGCCTCCCGGACTTTGCGCCGGACTCCATATCAGAACCCGCAATGGTTCTAGAGTCCGGCCGGCGGCCCCTTCACACGAAGGGCAAGACCGTGACGCCGGCGGCTTCCATCCAACCGGAGGCGCCGGATAATTTGTTGGAGGCGCTCCAGAGCGCTTCCATCAAGGAAGAACACCGCACTATTATGAGTGCGGTGATTCAGAAGGTACAACTCGCCAAGAGCAGGCTGACCGAAGCCTGCAGCAGCCTTCTATCAGGCTTTGAGGTAAGAAGTTAAAAATATGCAATGTAATACCGCATAGACAGTAGCCCCTGATGCTCGGTTCGGTGTTCGGAAAGAAAAGCCAGACTGAGGATCTGAAAAAAAAAGATATACGCAGGGTTGCTAAAAAATTATGTCAATATGGGTTGCAGGCTGCGCTGCTGACCTCTGCCGCACTGACTGCGGAGGTTGGTGGTTTGAAGCAGGAGCTCGAGCGGTCCGAGCAAGAGCTCGGCCGCGCCAAGAAGCAGCTCCAGGACAAAGAAAGTGAGTAACACCACTTTGAACTTGTACCTTACAGAAAAGGATTTAGGTTGCAAAAAATAACAAGGATAACATGGGTACTGCAGGGGCCACGAACGAGGTGGCGACCCTGAAGGAGGCCGTGTCTGCGGCCAAACGCAATGCGGCCGCGGAACGAGCAGAGCGAGAAAAGCAGGAGGCGCGGGTGGCGGTGGTTCAGCAAGAGCTCCAGGCTCTCATGGAAAAGCATGAGAGTTTGGAGCGTGACTCAAAGACTCGAGAGTCCGAGCTTGCCTCGGCTCTCGAAAGTGCCAAGACTGCCAAGGCCGATGCCCATAAGTCCCTTCAGGAGATTGAGTTGGTGAGGAAGATAGCGGCGGGTAAGGCATTTTTCATGCAAAGCAAGCATGTGAATGTAAATTACGTGTTACTTACCCGTATTCGGAGCTCTCCAGGGGCATTTGCAGATCTGCCTCGCAGTGTATCTGATGCCGCCGCATTCTATCGAGCCGAGGAGGGGAGCTCAACGGAGAAGGTCTTCTGGTCTCAGTATGCTGAGGCCGGCCATCCGGTGCCCCCTAGCGACCAGCTGAAGCAGCTGGTCGAGCTCCACAAGGCGGTCGAGCAGGCCATGAAGGGCCTCATAGTCCGGCTGTGGCCTGGAGAGGCCATGCCTGTGAGCTACTTCGGCCTCGTGCGATGGTTGGTGGATGCGTGCCCCTGGGTGGAGGTTATCAAGCGCTCCGCCTGTATTGAAGGTGCTCGTCGGGCCCTTGCCCGCGCAAAGGTGCATTGGGGCAAGCTGGATGCGGAGAAGCTAATCACTGACGCGCCACCAGCGGGCAAGGAATATCGTTCGCCCGAAATGTACTATAGGACTGTCCTGAAGGGTGCCCGCAAGATTGCGGATGAGTGCCCCAGGGATGTAATTATTGAGTAAATTCGCAATGTGTTATCCTGTGCGCTGAAAACTTTGTTCATATGCGCTAAGGAACGTCTGTTAATTTAAAATATTACCTTCTGTGCGGCCGTTTATTAAATCTGAGAGATGGCAAGTCGTCGGCTTCAGCCCCCATGCCACGAGTGCTGGGGTGTTCGGGATAAACTTGAGCACTCTTGTTCCCATATTTGGGTCCATCTAGGGAGGCACTCAACACAACGAACAAGGCAACCGGACTTATAGTGCTTGAACACTCTCACTTAGCCATAGAATTCTATAATTTTAAATTTCGGCGAAGCCCCTAGTATTCGGAAGACCGAATTAGGGGCGCTATCCACGCCTTCGTCGGACATTATCCGGAACTTCGCTCGAAGCGGTGTAGGTCTTTAAGGACCCGAAAGGACCTCTCGAACAGCGACCAGTCTCTCGCCTTATCACGACAGTCAGTTTTAGCTTTCTCCACTGAGGCGTTAACCCGGCTCAACCAGGGCGCAATCGCAGTGGTTCTCCCAGTGCTACCTTAGCCGATAGAACGGAACGTAAGGTGCCAAACATGGGAGCCGGGCAAACCCAACTATTGACCCAAGACATGATTCGGAGCCGATTCATATAATGCTATAAGTTCGGGGTGCCGCACTTGTGAAAGTGTTCGGACTTTATCACACCATAATGCGGGGAACATAAGCCCCTGGCGTATTTGGCCGTACCAAAATGTACGGATGCAACATGTCGTAAATGAACATATATATATATAAGGTAATGCAATTGTGGGCAAAAAGTGCTGCATTTTATTCGAGAAGATCTGTTATGAGTACGGAATGATACAAATAGTGCGGAAAGCAAGGGATTGGACGAATTAAAGGCGTCTCCCTCCAGGGGTAGGCCGCGGAATGGTGTATTTAACAAATTTAATGCTCGTAATGGAGACCACCTGAGTGTTCGTCGCGGCCTTTGTCCCTCCCTGGCTGTTGCATCATGAGTTCGGCAGATTCGCCGCCGGACAGAGTTCTGTATAAAAAAGAAAAATAAAAGATAAAAAGAGTGACACACTTGGGAGCCCCTGGTGTGGTCGAACCGCACTCTGGGTCTGTTGTGGTTGTGCCTCTCCCCCTATGCCCATGGTATCTCCAGGGCGTAATTATGTACGCGGAGAGTTTGTCTTACAATTGAGCGAGGGCTGGGGTTGAGGCCGCATTGCTACGCGTGCTCGGAACGTGCCAGGTGGTCTTGGTTGATGTTGCTTCGGGCGCGTTTGGCCGTGTCCGGTCGTTTAACAGCCGGACTCGAAAATTGCCTTAAAAGGCTGCTCTGTACTTCTGCCGCGAGAGCCGCTGTATGTTCCTCCATTCGGAGGGAGCGTTTCGTGTTTCCATTGACCGTGATGACTCCACGAGGGCCTGGCATCTTGAGCTTAAGGTATGCATAATGCGGCACCGCGTTGAATTTTGCGAACACGGTTCGTCCGAGCAGAGCGTGATAGCCATTGCGGAACGGGACTATGTCAAAGATTAACTCCTCGCTTCGGAAATTATCCGGGGATCCGAAGACCACTTCTAGTGTAACTGAGCCTGTACAATTGGCCTCGACACCTGGTATGACGCCTTTGAAGGTTGTCTTTGTAGGTTTAATCCTTGAAGGGTCTATGCCCATCTTGCGCACTGTATCCTGATAAAGCAGGTTCAGGCTACTGCCGCCGTCCATCAGGACTCTCGTGAGGTGAAATCCATCGACGATTGGGTCTAAAACCAATGCGGCGAATCCGCCATGGCGGATACTGGTTGGATGGTCTCTTCGATCGAAAGTGATCGGGCAAGAGGACCATGGGTTGAATTTTGGGGCGATTGGCTCCATCGCGTATACGTCCCTTAGTGCACGCTTCCGCTCCCTCTTGGGAATATGCGTTGCGTATATCATGTTTACCGTCCGAACTTGAGGGGGGAATCCCTTTTGTCCTCTGTTGTTCGGCGGCCGGGTCTCTTCCTCGTCATCGCTGTGTAGCCCCTTGTCACTGTTTTCGGCGATTAATTTGCCTGCCTGCTTGAATACCCAACAATCTCTGTTGGTGTGGTTAGCTGGCTTTTCAGGGGTTCCATGTATTTGACAGGAGCAGTCGAGTATTCGGTCCAAATGGGACGGGCCCGGAGTGGTTCTTTTGAATGGCTTCTTCCGTTGACCGGGCTTGGAGCCTCGGAATCCGGTGTTGACTGTCGTATCCTCATTGCTGTCGCCGTTAATGCGGCGTTTGTTTTTGTTTCAACGCAACCTGCCATTGCGGTCCTTGGTATCCGGACTGCCAGCGTTTTTGTTGAGGTTGTTGCTGCGAGCTAGCCAGCTATCCTCTCCCGCGCAGAAGTGGGTCATGAGTGATGTGAGGGCTGCCATGGATTTCGGCTTCTCCTGCCCTAGGTGCCGGGCCAGCCACTCGTCGCGGATGTTATGTTTAAAGGCATCGAGGGCCTCTGCATCTGGACAGTCGACGATTTGATTTTTCTTTGTTAAGAACCGTGTCCAGAATTGCCTGGCCGATTCGTCTGGCTGCTGGATTATGTGGCTTAGGTCATCTGTGTCCGGTGGTCGCACATACGTGCCCTGGAAGTTGTCGAGGAATGCAGCTTCCAGGTCTTCCCAGCATCCAATTGACTCTGCGGGCAGGCTGTTCAGCCAATGTCGAGCTGGTCCTTTAAGCTTGAGCGGGAGATATTTGATGGCGTGAAGATCGTCGCCACGGGCCATATGTATGTGGAGGAGATAATCCTCAATCCAAACCGCGGGGTCTGTTGTGCCATCGTAGGATTCGATATTAACGGGTTTAAACCCTTCAGGGATTTGATGATCCATTACTTCGTCAGTGAAGCATAGTGGGTGTGCGGCGCCTCTGTATTGAGCAATATCGCGATGTAGCTCGAGAGAGCTTTGTCTGCTGTGTTCGGCCCGGCCGGAGTAGTTGTATCCGGCGCGACGGTGTTCGTCGTGGGTCTTGGGGCGCCCACGTGATCCATAGATAGATCTGGATTGTCTTGCCATGTCCTCCAGTATATCTCGCAAGTCCGGCGCGTTCCCCCGTGGCTTCATGCTTTTTGAGCGATGTTGGGGTACAGTTTTGGTGGAGGGTTTGCATGCCTCTTTGTCGCGGCCACGAGGTGGTCGGTCTGCCGTATTGTGCGCTGGTGATGCAGGTTTGTACGCTTCCTCCTCTAGTCGGGGGAGCAACTTGCGTTTTGGGTAAATTTTGGAGGGGCGTTCGAGTTCATACTCTTCGGCCGCGAGGACCTCGGTCCATCTGTCGGCCAGTAGGTCTTGATCAGCTTGAAGCTGTTGCTGCTTTTTCTTTAGGCTGTTTGCCGTGGCCATTAGCCTGCGTCTGAAACGCTCTTGTTCGACGGGATCCTCAGGCACGACGAATTCATCGTCGTCGAGGCTTGCCTCGTCTCCGGAGGGAGGTAAGTAATTATCATCCTCGACCTCGTCGTCTGCCGCACTCTCGTGAGGGCTTGCTTCTGCCTCCTCCTGCGCTGGATCATGCTGGAGGGGGTTGTCTTCGGCACTTTCCGGGGTGCTATTATATCCTGTGCCGGAATCTCCATTCTTGCTGTGGCGGGATTTAGAGCGGCGCCGCTGACGTCGGCCATTGGGCTGTTTCTTTAAGGAATCGGCCTCCGCTGCTTCTTCGTCGTCCCCATCTTTTGGGGTGTCCACCATGTATATGTCGTATGACGAGGTGGTCTTCCAGTGTCCTGTAGGCACTGGTTCTTGATAGTCTCTGGCATCGTCGTCCATACCGTCGATGTCTTCGGAGTCGTAGTCGAGTACGTCGGTTAGATCGTCGACGGTGGCTACAAAGTGGGTGGTGGGTGGGTTCTGAATTTCTTCGTCGTCCGCGTCCCAACCATCCTGGCCGTAGTTCGGCCAGGGTTCTCTGGATAGCGAGAGATGCTTCAGCGAATTTTAAGATATCGCCGAAGGGTGAGTGTTGAAAGATGTCCGCAGCGGTGAATTCCATGATCGGCACCCAATCGGATTCGGCTGGCAGGGGCGCAGGAGGTTCGGAGTCTGGCAGAGAGTCCGGCACCTCGGAGTCATGAGCTTTGTGCGGGACAAGGTAAGTGTTCGGCTCCATCGCCGTAGAAGTTGCAGCTCCCGAGGCGGTGTCCATCCATCTGTCCTCGATCTGAGCGATCGGCTCCGGAATATGGGTCGGAGCGGATTCGTGTGCGGCCTCCAAGGTGCTGTCCGGCGGCAGAGTTAGGTCGTGCCCATCGTGACAGCGCGGCACGCTCGGCTGTGGCTCGGATCCGTCAAAGATCAAGTCCCGGCGGATATCGGCCGTGAAGTTTAGGCTCCCAAACCTGACCTGACGGCCAGGGGCGTAGCTTTCGATCTGCTCCAGATGGCCAAGTGAGTTGGCCCACAGTACGAAGCCGCCGTATACGAAGATTTGTCCGGGGAGTAAAGTCTCACCCAGGACTGCGTCGTTGTAGATTGAAGAGGCCATCAAGCCTATCGGTGACGACACAGAGGAACTCTCAATGAAAGCACCAATGTCGGTGTCAAAACCGGCGGATCTCGGGTAGGGGGTCCCGAACTGTGCGTCTAGGCGGATGGTAACAGGAGACAAGGGACACAATGTTTTACCCAGGTTCGGGCCCTCTTGATGGAGGTAAAACCCTACGTCCTGCTTGATTGATATTGATATTGTGGATGTTTACAAGAGTGGATCTACCATGAGATCAAGGAGGCTAAACCCTAGAAGCTAGCCTATGGTGTGATTGTTGTTGTTGTTGTTGTTGTGTCCTACGGACTAGAGCCATCCGGTTTATATAGACACCGGAGAGGGCTAGGGTTACATAGAGTCGGTTACAATGGTAGGAGATCTACATATCTGTATCGCCAAGCTTGCCTTCCACGCCAAGGAAAGTCCCATCCGGACACGGGGCGAAGTCTTCAATCTTGTATCTTCATAGTCTTGGAGTCCGGTCGATGATGATAGTCCGGCCGATGATAGTTCGGCTGATGATGGTAGTCCGGCTATCCGGACACCCCCTAATCCAGGACTCCTTCAGGGGGTCCCCAGACTTGCCTGCCTGCGGCCTGCAGCGTGGCTCAAGGGGCGGCCCAGCATGGCCCATCTTCATCAACACGAGCTCAAGACCCTCGCGAGGGGCCAAGCCTCGCGGGGTGGATGATAGGAGGCTTCCTCAGGCACGGCCTCGTCAGGCTGGCTCGCGAGGAGGCGGAGAAATCAAGGCAGGTTACCTCGCGAGGTGCCCATGACGCAAGCCATGACGACCAAGAGCGCCAGGCGGGCGCCAGCCCGCGCAGTGTCCTTATTTCCCCTTTGGTTCAAAGGGAGCAAGCGCAGACGAGAGCATCAAGCAAAGGTATCCATTTCGGTGCAACGAGACCAAGACCAGCAGAATGGCAAGATGGAAGTCATCGTGGAGCCCAAGCCGGCGTCACCACCAGAGCCTTTGGCAGGCGAGGACCAACTTTAGTCAGGATAAGTGTACTAGATGTTCCCCTTCAAAATGGCCAATTGTTGGCGCCCTTCCCGCTCAATATTTGGGAAGAGGCCCTGAGCCTTTGCCTATAAATAGGACTAGCCACCCACAAGGTAGGGGGATGGAGAGAAGCATCCAAAGAGAGAGCGACTGAACTCCCCTAGCAGTTCATCGCGCCAGCCAGGAACAGACCCTCGCGAGGCTGTTCTTCCTTGTACTGTTCATCATTAGCCCAAGAGGCAATCCACCACACGCACACTGGAGTAGGGTATTACACCACAATGGTGGCCTGGACCAGTATAAATCCGGTGTCTCTTGTGTTGTCCCTTTGATTGCTTAGTTCATAGTGAGGCGGTGAGGAGCAGGTAGGCAGAGCGCTAAATCTCCGCGCGCACCCCAGTGTTCGAATCTAGAGGGTCTGCCGGAACCCTAAATCCGACACCGTCCACGTGCCTCTGGATGGATGCTTGTGTGCCTTCATTTCTGTAGAGACTTCAATTCCGTGCCTCCAACACCTGTAGTAACACACGCCGGTGGCTCTACAGACTGCAAACCTGTGCCTCTCTAACTGCGTATTCCAACCCATGCCACTCCTCAAGAAGCCGCGCTTGTGTGCCCAACTAAACTATACTTAGCGTAAAAAGACTGCTTTGTATTTAGTTTTATTTAGACTAAAAAGCAACATTACTACTTCAAAATCTCATGATTGCTGAATAAACATAGTACTTAGCAAGCCAAATAACTTGTTCAATCACATAAACAAACTACAAACTTCACATAGGCAAACTTGTTTAACCTGATACAGATGACATTAGAAACTGCTTCATTCTAACAGAAGTAAACTACGAACCTGAAACAATAGAAAGGACAAGCAGAAACACAAGCAACTCCACGAATAGTTTTCTATGTTTTCGTCATCACTAGTAGACGTAGTAAGGATTGTCATAATTCTTCTCTGCCTCTTTGGCACTCTCTAGTCCTTCTCTGATGTTTTCAATTCTCTTCCAAGACTCGTAGGTGGTGTACGCATATGTCGCTGCATACTCGATGAGGTAATTTGGTAGTGGGCTGATCCCCCACAGTTTATGGTCTTCAACCCTGTCAATCTTATCCTTCATCTGTTTGTAGAATGGGTGGATCACACTCCCTGCAACATCAGCCAAAGAGTGGTACCTCTTTCTTCCCTTGAACTCAACTCTCCATTTGCGCTGGATGTCGATGTACTTGTCGGGGTTGATCTCCAAACCAGAACTTTGCAGCATCTCTTTGTCACCTTCAATATTGAAGTCGGCAAAGGTGTAGAACCTGTCCTCCTTCAGAAACGGGTGCAAGCTCTTGGGCCTGCAAGGGGGATGACACATTTAAGGTGGATCCATCAAGTATCCATCAAGTAAATACTTATATAGTATGTATAATTTGTGGACGAAAAAATTTCAGAAACTGCTATGCAGAGTTCAGAAATAAAACACAAGCACAACATGTCATTTTTATTTTTGGTATTTACACTTGAATAAATGACCTATCTACTCCTTACCCACGTTAACACATCAATTCAAGAAACTGAACTACACTAGAACATCAAATATAGAAACTACACTAGAACAGAAAGTGCACTAGAACATCAAGTTCAGAAAATAATCTCATACATCAAATTCATAAATTAATCTAGCGCATCAAATACATAAACTGATCTGGTGAGTCAAGTTCAAAATCTATTCTGTTGTATCTACTTCACAAACTTCACTGATACATCAATTCAATAAACCAATTTAATCAAATTTCAGGGTGAAATGCTAATTAAACAGAAACATGGAGATGTAGGATGGTTCACCATTTTGTTGCCGCGGTGATGTGGTATACCAAACAGAGTTCCTCCACGCATAACTGCAGAACTGCTGCCCTCTGCGGAGGTTCGTCTTCCCTGGTATACTCGACATCAACGCCGATGTACTGAGGGTACAAGCCGCAGACCCTCTTCAGGATCCTGCTGATCATCTTGTCGGCTTCGTCAGGATTGCTGGTGCATACGACATCCAGCTTTTCCTTGCCGTGGATGCCAACCTCCTTGAGGTGCACCTTGTAGTCGTGCTTCTGACCGAGGACCTGAACGTCGTCAACCTTGGTGCTCTGGTCGGACGTCTCACCATGGGGACACTTGGTAGACGGTTCCTCTGCCATTACGCTCTTCCAGCGATGGCGGCCTTGACATAGAGATTGTGAGGAGTTGCTAGTTGAGATGGAGCGGCAATACTGTTGTCGTAATTGAGCGGCTATGGAAGCGCAGTTGCCCTTTTGTGCCAAGGTTTGGGTCGTGGAGGAGGCGGTTGGACGCGGCCTCGTCGTGGTAATGAGGGCAGTAGACATGCGCTCGCGGTTGCTGTGCGCCGGGGCAACCGCCCGAGTGGCAGTGCTCGCGGTTGCCAGGAAAAAGCAACTGTCAAATCATCTGATTAAGCACATAACAAATGTTTTAGCGTAAACCATTCAAGCACACACTGCACTGGCACGCTTAGATAGTGTGCACTACGTTCAGATACTAAGCACATACTATGTTGAACTCCTCGCACCTTTCCCGATGCACGCCGCTACTACCGCACGACCAATGCTCTCTGACTACTATTCACACCGATGCCTCTACTACCACACTTCCCGACGCATCACTCTCACGTGCCCATGGTGACACACGCTCGTAACTCTAAAGACTTCACAATCGTGACTATCTGAGTAAGTCTTCAGATGCATGCCCCTGCCACTACACATTTGTGCATCCACAGAGTCCATACCAGTGCCTCTATAATTCCAACGTCGGTGCCTATAGAGCCTGGTCTTCCATGCCTCACACGTGTATTAAGACGCTACTTCGAACAAAAAAACAAAGCCAGGCGGCACGAATCTTGATGCTAAAATCATATCGTCAAAGATAACAGACGATTCCATCATTTCCATCTCTTCCACCTCCTCTACTCTCTTGCTTCCTCTCTTCCACAGCAAATCTCGAAACATTCCGCACTCACACAAGGTCTCCTCCTAGGTTCAGTACTTCAATGCCTCCTGTACCTGCACCAGTGCCTCATGTGCCTTCAATGTCGTCCCTCAAGTGCCTACATCCACGTGCCTCGCGTGACACTTGCCGTGACTCCTACGGGGCCCGTCGTGCCACACCCACACCACGTCACAAACGTGGTTCTCTAACCGGGTAGTCGGACCCATGCCTCTACCGGCACACTTCTGTGCATCCAGAGAGTGCACAACCGTGACTGCACAAAACACACGTACGTGCCTGTTGTGGATTCACCAATTTTTCCTTCCGTAACTGCACCCACGTGCCTCAAGTGCCTAACGTAATAACATGCACCATGACTCTTACATGGCCCCATTGCCACGCCCGCGTCGCTCCTGAGACTTCACAACCATGCCTCTTTAACCGAGCATTCTAACACATGCCTCTGCCACCGCAATCTTGAAGATCCACAGGGTTGATACCCATGCCTCGAGAAGCAGCATGTATGTGCCTGCGTTCGCTTCATTTCCATGCGTCTGATGGTTACAGCCACGTGCCTCATGCGACACTTACATGTCCCGTGGTTCTCTAACTGCCTGTGGAACCCACACTTCCGTGCCTCCTGTGCCTGCATGTACGTGCCTGTATAACCTGCACTTCCGAGCCTCGTGTGCCTGCATCCACATGCCTGTAGAGAGGCTCCACTTCATCACTACCACGTGACTTCACAACCGTGGTGCCTTGATTTCTGTGCCTTACGTCCTTGCACCCACGTGCCTCACAGGACACTTGTCGAGACTCTTACGTGCCCCGTAGTGCCACACCCACGTCACTTCACAACTGTGGTTCTCTAACTGAGTATGCACATACATGCTTGCGGTGCCTTCATTTCTGTGCCTTACGTACCTACACCCATGTGCACAACATGACACTTGCCGAGACTCTTACGTCCCCCGTAGTGCCACACGTGAGTTCACAACCGTGGTTCTGTAACCGAATACTCAGACTCATGCCTATGCCGCCACACTTTTGTGCATCCAGAGAGCGCACGTACGTGCTCGTAGTGCCTTCATTTCTGTGCCTGCACGTACCTGCACCCACATGCGCAACTTGACATGCGTGGCTCCTGAGACTTCACAATCGTGCCTCTGTAACCAAGCATCCTGACACATGCGTCAGCCACTGCACTATTTTTGCATACGCAGGGTTGATACCCCGTGCCTCGAGAAGCCGCAAGTCCGTGCCTCCGTTGCCTGGAATGTCGTGCCTCCTGTGCCTACATCCACGTGCGCAACGTGACACATGCCACGACACTTACGTGACCCATAGTGCCACACCCACGTGACTTCACAACCGTGGTTCTCTAACCGAGTACTCAGACACATGCCTCTGCCACAAAACTTTTCGTGCATCCAGAGAGTGCACGTACGTAACTGTAGTGCCTCCATTACTGTGCATTACGTACCTACACCCACGTCCGTGACGTGACACTTGCCGAGACTCTACGTGCCCCATACTGCCACACCCACGTGACTTCACGACCGTGGTTCTATAACCGAGTAGTCAGACCCATGCCTCTGCTGCCACACTTTTGTGCATCCACAGACTGCACACCCGTGACTTGAGAAAACACATGTACGTGCATGTTGTGGATTCACCTTTTCTCCCTTCCGTGCCTGAACCCACGTGCCTCACGTGCCTAACGTAACATACGCCGTGACTCTTAAATGGACCCACTGCAACGCCTGCATCACTCCTGAGACTTCACAACCGTGCTTCTTTAACCGAGCATCCTAACACGTGCCTCTGCCACCGCACTCTTGAACATCCACAGGGTTGATACCCGTGCCTCGAGAAGCAGCATGTCCGTGCCTGCGTTCGCTTCATTTCCGTGCCTCCGATGCTTACAGCCACGTGCCTCACGCGACACTTACCGGTATCGTGATTCTCTAACTGCTTGTAGAACCCACACTTCCGTGCCTCATGTGCCTGCATGTACGTGCCTGTAGAACCTGCACTTCCGTGCCTCTTACGTGCCCCGTAGTGCCACACCCACGTGACTTCACGACCGTGGTTCTGTAACCGAGTAGTCAGACCCATGCCTCTGCTAGCAGACTTTTGTGCATCCACAGACTACACACCCGTGACTTGAGAAAATACACGTATGTGTCTGTTGTGGATTCACCTTTTATCCCTTTTGTGCCTGAACCCACGTGCCTCACGTGCCTAACATAACATACGTCATGACTCTTAAATGGCCCCACTGCAACGCCCGCGTCGCTCCTGAGACTTCACAACCGTGCTTCTTTAACCGAGCATTCTAACACGTGCCTCTGCCACCGCACTCTTGAACATCCACAGGGTTGATACCCGTGCCTCGAGAAGCAGCATGTCCGTGCCTGCGTTCGCTTCATTTCCTTGCCTCCGATGCTTACAGCCACGTGCCTCACGTGACACTTACCTATCCCGTGATTCTCTAACTGCCTGTAGAACCCACACTTCCGTGCCTCATGTGCCTGCATGTACGTGCCTGTAGAACCTGCACTTCCGTGCCTCTTACGTGCCCCGTGGTGCCACACCCACGTGACTTCACGAATGTGGTTCTATAACCGAGTAGTCAGACCCATGCCTCTGCTCACACTTTTGTGCATCCACAGACTGCACACCCGTGACTTGAGAAAACACACGTACGTGCCTGTTGTGGATTCACCTTTTATCCCTTCTGTGCCTGAACCCACGTGCCTCACGTGCCTAACGTAACATACGCTGTGACTCTTAAATGGCCCCACTGCAACGCCCGCATCGCTCCTGAGACTTCACAACCGTGCTTCTTTAACCGAGCATTCTAACACGTGCCTCTGCCACCGCACTCTTGAACATCAACAGGGGCAGCATGTCCGTGCCTGCGTTCGCTTCATTTCCTTGCCTCCGATGCTTACAGCTAGGTGCCTCACGCGACACTTACCTGTCCCGTGATTCTCTAACTTCCTGTAGAACCCACACTTCCGTGCCTCATGTGCCTGCATGTACGTGCCTGTAGAACCTGCACTTATGTGCCTCTTACGTGCCCCGTAGTGCCACACCCACATGACTTCTGGACCATGGTTCTGTAACCGAGTAGTCAGACCCATGCCTCTGCTGCAACACTTTTGTGCATCCACAGACTACACACCCGTGACTTGAGAAAACACACGTACGTGCCTGTTGTGGATTCACCTTTTCTCCATTCCGTGCCTGAACCCACGTGCCTCACGTGCCTAACGTAACATACGTCGTGACTCTTAAATGGACCCACTGCAACGCCTGTGTCGCTCCTGAGACTTCACAACATGCCTCTTTAACCGAGCATTCTAACACATGCCTCTGCCATAACACTCTTGTACATCCTCAGCGTTAATACCCGTGCCTCGAAAAGCAACATGTTTGTGCGTGTATTGCCTTCATTTCCGTGCCTCCTATGCTTACATCCACGTGCCTCACGTGACTCTTGCATGTCCCGTGGTTCTCTACCTGCTTGTAGAACCTACACTGTCGTGTCTCCTATGCCTGCATCTACGTGCCTGCCTGTAGAACCTACACTTCCGAGCCTAACATCAGAAAAAAGGATCTTGATGCTCAAACGGACGGCTGAAGATTAGAGACGGTTCGATGGTTTCCGTCTCTCCCTCCCTCTTCTACTAGCTTGCTTCCCCTTTCGCGAAGTAAATCTCAAAACCTTCATCACTCCCGCACACTCTCCTCCTTCCTTCTGCACACAAACACAAATTCGAAATTGAGTTCACGTCACCGAACAAACCGCCACCGTGTTCGCCAACCACCCTCCAATCCGACATACACACAGCCACACACTGCCCGCGAGAACACCAATAATCCCGCCGGCTGCGGCGACCGACGGCGAGGACTTCGACAGCGGCGGCGGAAATCGCAACAAAAAAAGAGCAACGACACAATAAGCGGATGGAACCGAAGAACACCGCATAAATAATTGAAGGTAATTATCATTCTATCCCACTCCATTCCACCGGGTAGATCGTAGTGATTTTTCAACTTCAAGGAACAGCAACCCTAGCCACCGCTACCAAGGAGTTTTCCAATAACCTAAAATCAATTTGTCTAACAAATTGAACTGGCGGAGAGATGAGATTTAATAGAAATGTTACAGCTCTCCGCCCTGGAATTTTTGCCATGCGATATGTGCTCAAAGGTACTAAACCTGAAACGTCACTAACTAGAATACATCGATAGATCCAAACCCCGCAAGCATCCTGAGAGGCCAAAACCTGATAACCGTACGACATTTTCTACATGTTTGTCCCTTCAATTTAACCGTTTTTCAAATTAAGTGCCTCTCTGGTCTGAAAAATGGTGAACAAAGAAAAGCTGTACCATGTGCTTCTAGGGTAAAACAACTCGTGCCTCTCTATACATACAAATTTGTTTTCACACCATGCAGCTTTTTTTCTATGACACTTGACTCTGCTTCTAACACCTACCCATTTTTTATGCAGCAATGAGAAATCCTCACGAAGAAGCTAAAACCCAGCAAAATACTGACGAAGACCCTGCTGAAGAGCATGCAATCCAACAAGCTCCTGTCAAAGGTTTGACCAAAAGAGTCCACTGTCTATCTGCAAAATACTGTATTGAGACATTAATAACTTAACTGCTATCATTGACAACAATAACTTAACTATGTCTACAAATAAAACTACCTGCCACTTTTTATATATTTTTCTATAAAAAACATTAAAAATGTTCGCACACTATCTTATATTTAAATAAAAAAAAGTTTAACTTACTAAATAAATCTTCAACTCTCATTGATGATATTCCTTCCATTATGAAATATCACCTGGAGAGTGCATTTTTGTATCAGAAAATGCTTCACCCTAACTTCACTTCCCCAGCTCCACTCATAACCATAATTAATTTTTTTTTCAATCCCCTGATTAGCTCAATTGGTAACAGTAGAAATAACCTTTCTTAACCCAAAAAAAACTAAAAATCCCCTTTGGGAATTTCACATTCCTTATGCATAATCGTGGAACATATATATTTTAAATGTGTATAAATTATTTTCGGACAAAAGAATATCATTTTTCGTTACCTGGTCATTATGCAGGACATGAAGATGGTGATATTGAGAGCACACAAACACAAAGCATGTCTCCTCATTCATCAGAAAAGGACACAGAATAGAACATGAGGAACAAACCACCTACGGCAGAAATGGTAACTTACACCAGGCTCACCAGGATTAAACACCTAGCAACAAGCAAAAAAAAGAGAAAATCAGATACCAGCACTGTTTTTACTCCTGGAGCAAAAAGGCAAAAGAAAAAGGACAATGCTGAAAACATCATCGACACTGGTACCTTGGAGCATTAGCCATTACCTCTAATGGTACTCCCGCCAACAGAACCAACCGGTTCAAAGATACAAGGTGAACGCAAGAAGAAAAACAAACGACAAAGGGTAGAAAAAGAACAAGACGATACCAACAGCAAAGGTTCAGATACCAATGATGATGACGATGACAGACAGCATGATGCAGATTTCATTCCTACAGATGGCGATGATGTCGAAGAGCACGACAGCGACACAGAACATGACGACGATGTAAAAACACACTTATGCACTAATTTTGAATACCACTATTCAGCACTAGGGATCTAACATTCCTTTCTAACAAAAAACTTTCTTTTTTTCTTCTGAAATGGCCCAAATCAGGCAAGAAGGACAGAAAGAGAAGAAAGACAAGCGGGAAAGAATTGGCAGCACCAACATTGACGAAGAACAGCAAGAAACAGACAAAGAGAAATGCCAAATCAAGGCAGGTGCAGCATTCACCCATGTCAAGAAAGCATGGAATTTACTTAAAGACCGTCACAAGAAAGATATTAGGACAGCAGGATTTGGCAGCATAGAGAACTGCAAAATAACGGGCTCCAACTGCAAACCGCTTGCAGCACACATCTACAACAACCTCGACACAGAAACCATGACAATAACCTTCGGTGATGCTACCGAAGACAAAAATTCAAGATTACCAAGGAAGCTACCCACAAGGTGTTTGGATACCCAAACGGCACACAAAGGTCAGCACCAAGGCCAGAGACTAGCCCAGCTTCAATGAAAGAACTGATGTCAGACCTTGGCTTCAAAGATACAAAATTCGCGCCAAAACAACTGTTCGAGAAGCTACAAATATTGGTGGAAATAGATGACGAACAATCAAACAGGAAATCAGTTAAAATATTTTTCCTTATTTTTTCCACAATGTTGGTTGCGGGTCAAGCGCCGCTATCTTTGCCAGGACAGCTATAATGGTCAAGGACATGGACTATCCACAAATGGCAAAGATGGATTTCTGTGAGGTAATCGTCGAATGTATTAGGGAAGGAGCCAAGACATGGCAGAAGCATAGGACGTTGCATCAAGAAGAAAAGAACAAAAAGCACGTCAATGGTTTGGCACAGGTACCAGTAATCATGTACTGCTGCTGCCAACCGACACAAAAGAAATGCGGAAGATTGCAAAGACAATGGACAAAACCTCATTACCACGAGCAAACCATCTCAAAGAGAGTGACCTAGCAAAAATAGCTATAGCAGACATGAAAACGGACAAAAAATCATGACCAGATGACTATGAATTTGGCAAGATACAGGTATAGCTCTGTTGTACATAAATCAGTCCTTCCCTTTTTGAAAATAGTTTCCATTCTAATCAACTCCATTCCACCAAAACGATGCAGACATGGAAAGGAATACCAGAGAGGATCTTCTATACCAGCAGAGCATCAACTTCGTCTTCAATTCACCAGATAGCAGGAGAACATTGTAAAGAACAGCAACACCAGCACACAACCAAACTGCTACCACCTCCACCCAAGCGCCGGTGCGAACCATGTATCGGCACCAGTGGAAGCACGGAACCAAACAAAAGCATCAGCACAGGACTAGAAGAAAGATTCCAAAGGATAAACAAATTGTTGGAAAAAGTGCTCCATGAAGCAGAACAGTTACCCGCAGTAACCACCAGGGCTAAACACCGATGCAACAAAAAAGAAGAGATATTGGATGAAAAAAACAAGGACAAAGTCGTGCAACAAACAATTGCCCTGATGGATTCTCTAGAACAACTCAGACAATTTCAGGACATAGTTTGCACAAGGTACCTCACAGACAACACGACCCTGCAGACGCTAGAGCAAGCAGATCCAGCAGCATCAAGTAGACTAGTCGATGCCAACCGCACGAATGAAATCATAGCCACAACAGAACAAAGAGAAAGGAGAAAAAGTAAGAAAGAAGAAGAGGACGAAGATAGGAAGAGAAGAACAAAATCAAGGGACATGGGCATTGACAAGAAGAAGATAAAGCGGCAAAAATAGGTAAATAAATAGTAATGCATGGTGCCATCTGCAAGCAAAACCATGTTTTCATACCTCAACTGAAAAGAACTGTCTCAATGCTTTCAGGAACGTACCAATAGCACGCCAGGCCAAGATGAACTCCAACAACAGGATGGCGTCAACAACCCCAAAAACAAGAATGAACGCAATAAACAAAGCAACCTCACAACAGACAGTGCTACAACAACAACTACCCCAACACAAGCACAAGATACGATCGATGTCAGAACCAGTGAAGAGGTCAGTATGAACATCCATTTTTCCTTTCAAAACTGGATAGAGTTATAAGTTAACTGACAAACCTCCAACAAAATATAGGCTCAGCTGGAGAACAATCAAGTCAGCAGTCCCATCAACCAAATGCAAGAGGCTAACCCACAATCAACCGTTAGCATAACAAACGACAAAGAAGAAGAAAACAACAAAGAGGAGGTAAAATTCCACAGCCCACTACGCCCCACACCAGAAACTCATAATGGCAGGAAATAAAGTGAACCACAAACTCATATTGTTTGAACTCCAGGTATCACAATCACTGCAAGACCAAGAGACAACCAGTGTTGAAATTGAACCTCGTAGTGAACCTCAAACAGACGAAGGAGTCACAGAACAGGAAGTTTGTGCACAAGAGATTTCCAGTGCCACAACATTGCAGATCACCATCACGAGTACAAAGGAGAAAACCCAAGACATCCAAGCCGATGAGAAACTAGAGACTGTTATACCTGACAAAGAAACAGTCGATGCAGGCACAAATAACCTAGTCATCAACACAAAGGAAAAAAGTCAACAACAAACCTTTTTGAAACCATTTATGATGTCTGAACTATGTAATACACCCCACCACCGCAATACAAGGATTATAAGGGATGTCTGACCCTTTTCTTTGAACAAATGCAGGAAACAAACAAGTACATTGATCTCAAAGATCAAGAAGCAGCGCAACCAAAGGAAACTGGAAAACACACAGAACTTCAAACAACAACATCTGAAGAGGTGAGGTTACAAAGCTGAGACACAAATGAAGGTCAAACTATAATTTCAATTTTTTATTAAACAGGAAGAGAAAGCAAGCGAAAGCACTCGCATAGACATTGAACAAGAAAAACTAGAGGACAACACGAGACAAGGAGAAGTCGTAGTCCCAGCAGTAGACAGTCCTGCAAATCCAGAAAAAGAGGTCTTATAAAAAAATGTAACTCAACAATCAGATATGCACCCATTTCTTAAATACTTTTTGTGTTGGTGCAGGCACAAGAAGCTCAAGAGAGCGCCAACAATCAAGACCATCAAACACAATCAGAGGAGCCCAATGAACAACCCGAACATGTTCATCAAACGGTAGACAATAATGCCACTGAAGACCAAGCCACCAAAAATTCACTCAGCAAACAACAGCTACCAGAGACAGCGTCAGTGTCAATGATTGAAAAGGTAAAGTTACGAAACCTACAACTATGAAATTATAAAATTGCTGCATGAACAATCAAATAAACTCCAACCTACCACACATGTATTCACTCCAATGCACTCTCACTTTGCCACCTCTATATTTGAACAGCTGCAAGAAAAAAACAAGGTCAGTGATGATGAACAGCAAACAAAAGAGCAAGAGAAGGACCAAAAAACACCACTCAATGAAGAACACGTACAACAATCAGCAGTAACAAGTACAGAGGTGAAAACACAGAATACCTCTGTATGATCTTATAGTTCAAAAATACGCATTTCACATTTCACTACTTTCCTCCATCATAGAGAGAGGAGACACATGAGCAAAAGGAGGCCACTAAAGAAGGGCAACATGTTCTTCAAACGGCAAACATCAACGTCAAAGAAGACCAAGCACCAAAATATTCGCTTACCGAAAAACACGCAGCAAAAACGGCAGCAGCGACAACGACTGAAAAGGTAAAGTTACATAAGTTGATCCTCTGAAAGTATAAAACAGCTCTGTTGAAGCTCAAATGCATTGCCACTTAGCCACCTATGTGTTTCAAAAGCTACAAGACAAAAACGACGGCAGCGGCAATGAACTCCAAAAGAGAGAACAGGAAGATGCCCAAAAACCTCCACTCAACGAAAAACAAGCACAACAGTCATCAGCAGCAACGAGAACAGAAGCAGAGACAACAGAAACAGCAACGACTGAGGAGGTAAAGTTACATAAGCTGATTCTACAAAAATATAAAGTAGTTCCATGGTTGAAACTTACCGCCTTTATGATTGAACAGCTGCAAGACAAAAACCATGATAGTGACGATGAACACCAAAACAAAGAACAGGACGGTACCCAAGAAACAACACTCAACAAAGAACGGGTGGAACAGTCAGCATCACCAACGACAGCTCAACAGGTGAAGTTGCACAAAAATGTTTCCACAAAATGACAACTTAATCACAATCAAAATAGCTCAAAACACACACCAAATGCTTCGCTATTTTCCCATAACAGCTGGTATAATTAAAATAAAGTAGCAAGTTAAATTATTTCAATGCTTTTTAAATGATAACGCAGAAACACGAAGAAGGCAACCATGAAGATACAACCAATGAAGAAAACACACAAATTGTTCCAAAGAACGAACCAGAAACTATCAAAGAAAACCCTACGCCGTCGTATGATGCCAATTCCCCTGGCAGACAGGTCAGTGCCATCCAGGTCGAGACTGAAAAACAGGACGGAAAAGATCACCAGCAAGACATAATGGTTGACAAGGAAAAACATGATGCTAAGAAAAGCACAGACTACTCAAATAAGGATGGAGCAGAAACTGAACAAAAGGGTACAACACAAAAAGAAGAACAAAACATGTCGCAGGAAGCAGAAGGAGAAAAAGAAAGGAACAACACTCGATAGGACATATCTTCTAGCATCGAAGTAGGCAAGACAATAGAAGCATAATTGCTATCTTGTGATCTTTGTGACTTGGAATTATTTACATTAAATTCAAAATCATCGCAGGCACAATGGAGAAAGGGGGCAAACATAGCGATTCCGTCAACAAAGCAATCGAAGACCTGTACAACGCTATATGCAAGCCATGGACAAAGAGAGAAATGTAAGTTTATGCAACTAACATAGAAAACATTCTTACACACGATCATTTTGACTGTATCATGTGTGAACTAAAACATTTTTCTAAATATACTTTGCAGGAATCAGCTTTTCATTACAACGGACAAGTTTGATGTAAATCTAGGCCATGTCTCCGAAAGCTTCAAGGTCGGTAAATTAGTACGTACCGAAGCAATCAAGCCCATGCTAACAATCTTGAGAAAACAACTCAATGGCACACGGAGAAAGATTCTGTCATTAAGCAACACTGTAAGTAAATATCACGGCAAAAGAATCACGTTTAAAACAATATATGTGACTTTATAAATAGATAAACTTCCCCTATAGCTGAACTGACAAATTCCCTTTGTGTATCTGTGACGAAACAAGCAGCACTCGATAAGGGAAGCCGGGGACGAAGATCCAATGTGCTACAAAAATAATGATCAACAACACATTACAAAAAAAATTACTACCTGCAAGGCTTAGATCATTTCTCAACATGCAAGAAGAAGAAAAACTGCAAGATTATAACATGGTAAGGAGATCAGCTGTTTCAAAAATAGAACACAAATTGCGTATATGTTATGCAAAGTTGTCTTTTTATTTTATGCTTATAAATATAAGAAGATTTCTAAATGTTTTATTTTTATTTTGTGTTTTGCAGTTCCTTCTACCATGTTCGTTGTGTGGGTTTGAGCAAGATGAAACTATAAGTCATTACTTCACCATCACAGTTAACATGCAAAAACAGCGCTTTGAACTCCTTGACTCTTCAACTGCATATCCACACACAATAGAATTCTTCAACAATGTAACCAGCAAATTAATGAAAATCTGGAAGCACATAAGCACAGAGCTACAGCTTTCAGAAAGAAGCATCGACCATTTTAAAAAGGTCAAATTGCAGGTGCCGCTTCAAGGAGAAGACACGTAAGCACTTCCAACATTTTCACATGTTTCTTTTTTTTCAATGCAAGATTCAATACTACAATTGCTGAAATAATTATATTCTTTCGTCTTTTCAATACAACAATTACCACTACGATTGCTCAAACATTTTTCTTCTTTCCTTTTCTTGAATGCAACAATCTTACCAGTATCATTCCTCAACATGCAGAATGGACTCTGCATTCTATATGTACATGAACCTAAAGCACTACTCCAATGATGGAACGACACCAACCTTAAAGCCAGAACAAGTACCAGAGTTGAGGAAAAAATTCTATATCAACTAATCAGTCAACGCAGAGGGAAACTAAACTGTCACTAACCAAGTGTACAACAGGTTAGTCTATACAGAAACTAAACATTACAGTTTCGTAACACTAGAAGAAGTAATATATTTTTTAATTATTGTTTTATAGATATGCTGAAGTATGAAGTAGACATGGAAGACAAAGAAATGCAACAGGCAGAATGTTGCGTAGTAGAAGAGTTTCCGCCAACTTCCGAGCCAAAAGAACATATTATGCGTGCGACAACCACACAAGAGCATGAAGTTATTGATATATCTAGTAAACACAAAGAGATTATGGATGTCAGCAGCCACTCCGTCGCCCAACAATCTTGCATAGACCACGAACAAAATGATCCACCAATAGAACTAGATCAACCACCACCAGACGACAAGATACCATACCATGCCGAAGAGGAAACAAACGAGCAAAATATCAACATCAATATCACAAGCACAGAGCAACTGGAACAAACAGGCACTGATTTAAAAGAGGATGACAGAAGCAATGACGTACCAAATACACAACAACAGGTTTCCGAGCAGAAGAAACAGCATGTTCTTCTTCAAGAAGAAACAGGCTCGACAAGCAATCAACAAGGCACCTCCAGCACCATCTCTTTAGACTTCCTAAAACCAAAAACAATGGAAAAGCACGAAGAAGTTGATGAATTTCTTTCAAGCCTTAACCCGCTACAACTAGACGTGTACAACGACTATGTAAAGATGGGCTATAAGTTCGATGTAATCAAAACATGGCTAAACGACTATGAAAGCTATGATTTCAACAAAGATGCCAAGCCGTATCTGACAATCTTGCAACAAGAATCAGGAGAACATTCAATGCCTCAATCATCTGAGAACATCTCAGACAAGAAAATCTCGGTCAAGAAAAGGCCGGTAAAGCCTTCAAGAAGGCTCCTTGGAGAAATCATGATTCCTACTGTTGTCCCAGGAGATTTCAAATTTATGAATAAAGCCAGAGCACTCCATGAATATCTATTCAGCAAAGAAGGACAGGACGAATGCGGAGAGTAAGTACTTTCTCTTGCATAAACAAAAAAACAAAGAAATGTTGCCCTTTTTTAAACCAACCTAACTAATGTATAAACTTTTTCTGCTTACAGTCTAAACGTATATATTAGCTCGATGCGACCCGATTTGATTACAGGAAAACAAGCAATGGAACAGCTACGGAAAGGAGATCATGGACAGATGGATGGCTCCATCGCAAACGCATTGTTCGACGAATGGACAGTGCAGCAACAATACAACACAGCCGATAAAGCCATACTTCCCGCAGAATTTGCAAATGTATGAAGTACAATTTGACACAAAAACTTGCATCAATTTAGTGATTACAATTATTGAACTAAAAAGCAGAAAACTTTTTGGTCGCAGATCGTGCTCGGTGTTAAAATTGGAGAAGGAGGACTAGCAGAATTCAATGAGGAAGAAGCATTGAAACAGTTTGCACCTCTTGTAACAGGGAAGGAACTTTTAAAGAAAAAGCTGGTAAGTTGATAGAAATATAGAAACATAATTCATTCTTCCTACAGATTGCACATTCACATGTCATTTAATTCTCCTGACAAGAATGAACTTTAACTCACTCTGTCTCCAAACACTGCAGATTATGATACCTCACAACACAGCTAAACACTACACACTGTACGTGCTCAACAAGTACACGAGCTCCATCGACATACTTGCCTCACTGAATTATAGACACGGAGACGGAAAAAATACATGGAAAACACACCATAAGGATCACCAAGAACTGGTACGTCAATTCAACATTGTTTTCTAATTGGTTTTCCAATTCCTGCATTCCCTTTATTAATGGCAAAACCCAATAATAACACAGATTAAAAGGATGCACACACTCATGAAGAAGCATTACGGCGAAGTGGAGCTACGAGCCAACAGCGAACCGAACTGGTTGAGGATAGCAGAAACACCTAACAGAGTTTGTGTGCCAAAATAGCAGGGTACCCAATGCGGACACTTCATGGTTAATTTTTGCAAAATACTGGAATGGCATTGATCTCATAAAAGATGATGAGGATTTCAATGTAAGTGAATAGTACAAGAGCAAAAAAATTAATTTTTACAAGCAGCACTACTTGAATACTTCAATTATCTCATGAAAGAAAAATAAAAGAATATCCGATGACCTCCATGCAGCAAAGCAACGTAGATGCCGAGTGGAAACCAGAGTTCCTTTTTACAACCATATTTGGTGAAACAAACCAAGTAAACTGGGAGCAACTACCTAGAAGAATCAAAGAATTCAAACCAGAAACTTCAAACTTCTTTTCCACCAACAAAGGTAAGAAAATCATTTCTACTTATCTTTTTTTGTAATAACCTACCCATCCCACGGTTGACCAATGTCTTTCGTATCACGAGAGCTTACATATTACATATCTGCTTCCACTGACACAAACAGATGAAACAAAAAGGAAAAAAAGACAAAGCACCAGTCCATATCCAAAACATTCTCATTGCTTCCAACACACAAAGGAGGCGTCCGACCTCTTCCATCTAGTCATGAGCGACAGCTGGCAGGAGGAATACAAGAAGTGAGTTGTTTTCTATTGCACCTCAAAATAGTTGGATAGAGGCCAAAAATAATGTAAGAATATGTTTCTCACTAACCATGACCTCCAAAATTATTTTATCTTCCTGTCGCAGCAAAACTATATTTAGGCGCATCCGCAAGGACAGTGAAAGCACGCAGCTTACTGGAGCCCAACTGAAGGCAGTATTTGGTCCAAGACCAGCACAGACAAACATACCACATCATATGGAAAAGAGGGTCCTCGATGACATAGCAGAAATTTGGGAAAGCAGACAAGATTCAAAACAGAGTGACAGAGTAATATTAGGCCCAAACTTTGCAGAGGTAAACTTTTAAAAAGAAAAGTCTTGTGTTATATTGCAACAACTACTCTTTTTATATTGTTACACAGCTCTTTTTTCTAACAGTTTTTTTCATCATAAATATTGTTTGCAGCATATATTGGATTTAAAGGAACACAAAACTAGTATTAAAAAATTTAAAAATGAATTGCAAAAAGCAAAGAATCAGCTGGTTCCCATGTATCTCAAGGAAAATCAACGGAAAAAGCTCTCAACAGCAAACATGGTAACAACCCTTTCTTCCATGACAAAATCAGAAAATATGCGTTCTATTAAATTACTTTATATTAAATTGTCATCTAAGCAACAAGTATTTTGTACGCGGATATTCATTCCAATGGAGAAGCATGACCGCTATGTACTATATGTCCTGGACAAATACAAACACAAAGTTCACATTATTGATCCTCGAGAAACGACTCACAAGGAATTTGAGAAAGAAAAGATACACATCGGAAAATTGACACAAGAAGAAGCATGTCGAGTTCTTCAGGAAAATGAAGATGCTAAAGAAGAAAGAGAAAGACAGTTTCAGGAATATCATGTTCATAAGTTGGCAATCGTAAGCATTTATACATAACAATTTTTTCAGTTTTACAAGTTGCAATATTAAAACAATTAATTACGAAATGCAATATTCCCAGGTACCTAGGTTTAAAGAAGTCTTCAACATCATACTAGGACAAACACTGAATGCCAAGGGTACAAGATGACAGACTCATACCATGCAAGATGTTCCAGTGGTAGAAAAGGGAGAATCAGCATTTGCTGTTTTAAAGCTTGCATTCCTCTACAATGGTGAAAAGTTTGTCGAAGACCTGGAAGATTTGACAGTAAGTTTATATATATTTACTTATAAACAACTTATATGCACAAACTCTAATAATATACTTCTCTTCTCGGCAAAATTTCACAGGATGAGGTCGAAGACTGGAGGGCAGAGGCAATGTACATTCTCTAAATAGCGAGATGAATCAAGTCAAAGCTAGTGAAATGGGTGACCAGACTAGCAAGATCTTAAGCAAAAATGAAGACTAAAACTTTTGATAGCCCGCGAGGCTAATTCTATCTAGACGTGACAAAACAGTTTGTCAATAACTCACATTTTATATGTAATGTAGTTAGAAATTGCGTGTTCATGTTGAAAAGAGAACTATTTCGATAACAGTGCCTCTTAGATCATAAGAGAGTGCCAGTAAACTATAAACAACAATGCCTCTTCTTATTTGTACAACAACAGTGACTCCCAAAACAAACCCTTATGCGTGACTCTGGAAAGCACCGTCCGTGCCTCCAGAGACGACATGGCCTTGTGCCACCAAACCCTGGATCACCATGCCTCCGGGCAATATCCACACACACACACATACCCTTACGCGTGACTCTGGAAAGCACCGTCTCATGCCTCCAGAGGCGACATGGCCTTGTGCCACCAAACCCTGGGTCACCATGCCTCCGGGCAATATCCATACACACACATACCCTTACACGTGACTCTGGAGACCACCCTCAAGTGCCTCCAGAGCTGACATGGCTTTGTGCCACCAAAGCCTGGGTCACCATGCCTCCGGGCAATATCCACACACATACACATACCAAGAGCGCCTCAACCGTGGCTAGCTCCTACGCACACGTGACTTCACATGCTACAAACCCGTGCCTCCGGAGGCAACATACCAATGCCTTCGTAGTATGCACACATGTGCATGCACGCACAAACCTATATATCGTCATCATCAACAAAGCATAGCTCTTAAGTAGACGTGACTGCACATTCTTCAAACATGTGCGTTCCGAAACAAAGCAGTTTGCCTTTTGCACGACCTGCTAGGAGGTTCCCTCGCGTGCCGTGTCACACCGCGATGGACAACGCACCACACGAACCAGCACGCTGCACGACCAACACACACTTCGACCTATGCCCCCCCTTCAAGATGTTTATGAAAATTAAATGAGCCGATGGCGAGCAGGAGGTTCCCTCGCGCCGGAGGCGCCGTGTCACACCGCGATGGACAACGCGCCGCACGAACCAGCACGCTGCACGACCAACACACACTTCGACCTATGCCCCCCCTTCAAGATGTTTATAAAAATTAAACGAGCCGAAGGCGAGCAGGAGGTTCCCTCGCGCCGGAGGCGCTTTTCTTCAATTTAGTAAAGTTATACACCTGTGCCTCTCCTAGTGTTCACCTGTGCCTATAAAGAAGTCACACGATTGAACAATTCTGAAGTCTGCCATTTTACATTAAAAAGTTGCTTTTTTCATTACTTGAAAGGTCACATTTGATAGTGTTGGTAGTCCCCGCCCGTAACTACCCCATAAATCTCCATTACCCGGAAATATAATGGGGACAGAAAGGGAAACGAGAAAGGGAAACAAGGAACCAAGCGTGCGAACTGGTATTTTTTTATGTTTTCGCGCAGAAAGGGAAAACAGAAAAATGTGGTAGTATGAGGGTCAAAGTGCAAAACACACGAAACCACAAACCGGAAAGGGAAAACCGGGAATCAACCGCGCCACCTGGTTTTCCCTGGAGGGAGCGCTCCGCGCGCGACACTTGGCACGCACGGAGCGCTCCCGAACCGCTCGTTACGAGCGCTCCGAAGGAGCGCTCGTTAACTAGTTGCTCCCGAAACATTTGAAAGAGAATACAAAAGTAAAATGTTCTCTCAAAAAAGAATACAAAAGTAAAATGAGTAAAACTTAAAATCTTGTTCCTCATGACCCGATATTCCTAATATAAGAGTGTTTTCTACACTAGTGTAGTAGTGTCAAACACGCGCTTACATTATGGGACAGAGGAAGTAGTTTTCGAGCTTCTCGTCTCAAAAGCAATAGAACTTCATATAGGTTTTGCTTCCAATGTTTTTCGAAAAGTAAGGTCTGGTGGCTTGCAATTCTGGAGCTGAAAAGAAAATGTAAAGTTATAGGTTTGCAACTGCAAATGTTATAATGTTTGGTTTGCAGTTTCCTTTAGGGTGCTTTTTCTTAAATCAAATTGGTCCACGTCAATGAAAAAAGACGAAAAATATTGTTCCTTCTGAGCCGTCCAATCAAAAGCAGATCTGATGGTCACGGAGGCAACACACGCAGACATGTCAGCTCGACATGGCAATGGGTACCCACTACCCGCAATGTTGACGGGTAAAACCCCTATTAGGGTAAGGGTTTGGGAAAGTTAAATACTCATAGGTCTGTAAATGGAAAAAAAATGCACCAAACGGATAAGCCGGGTACAGGTACAGAAAGACAATACACATACTCGTGTACCCGCCTACCCGTATATTAGCACATCTAACATGTAGGTCCCCTATATCATTCACTAACAAAAAATGGAAAACCCTAGCCTAATAGCCACAACCCACACACAAAATACTCTCCCCTCACCCATCCATTGTGTCGTCACACTCATAGAACACAAACCCCATCTCCCCATCTCGCCTCGGCTGAAATGCTAAATATGCATGCTGAAATGGTGTGTTTTACATACTGAAATGCTGAAATTTATACATGATAAAATGTGAATTGAAAGGTGATCGGGATGGGTATTTTTGCCCACCGTTATTACCCGCGGCTGGGTATGGGTATGAGAACAATATAAAACCGGAGGTGCAGGTACGAGTAAGAATTTAGGAGAAAAGTATTGGGACGGATACGGGTTTGAGTGAGCATTACCCGCACCGGAACCCTACGGGTGCCATGTCAGATTATCAGCCCACTGAATAGAAGCCTTTCCGTAAAAGGACGCCCATGGTTCAGGTAGACAGGTTGACATTTTCTTTTCATGAACCCAAATCAAGCATTTTGCACACATGAGTGCAAACTTGCATTGCAGTTCTTACTCAGCACATCTAAACAAAGAGCAAAGTACAGCAGAAAAGCAAACAACAAATAACGCCGATTGTATATATGATCCGATCCAAACCAGTGAAGCTGGCAAACAAAAACAGGGGAGGGAGGGAGGGAAGGAAGGATCAGAGAGTGGTCTTGGACGCCCTCCTCACCAGCACAGCCCAGCACATGATCCTGTACACCAGGAAGAAGCCCAGCATGACCCCCACGTTGACCCACCTCATGCCCTCGTCCACCCCTCTGCCCCTCAGCACGTCGCCTCCGGTGCTCAAGCACACGCCGTCGCCGTTCATGGCGTCCCCTCCCGTCCACGCCACGCACTTCTCCCTGGCGCTGCCCCCGTACTCGTTGATGAGCAGCAGGTCCAGCGGGTACCTGTACATGGACACGTAGTACATGAAGGCCCAGTACCTCGGGATGCTCTCCTTGGGTATGAAGTAGCCGGAGAAGAGGAAGAAGACGCCCAGGAAGATGCAGATGAGCGAGTTGCCGAGGATGAAGTCCGGGGACACGGCGCTGAGGAAGAGGACCAGGGAGCTGGCCATGAGCACGATGAGCCACACGGCGAGCACGAAGAACCCGAACGCGGCGAGGGAGGCGCGGAGGCCCACCAGCCAGTACACGGGCGCCGAGAAGAGGATCGCCACGGCGAGGAGGCACGGCGCGAACACGAGCGCGTTGGCGACCACGTAGGAGGACAGGCGGTAGGCGCGGCGGGAGGCCTCGCGCATCAGCACGCGCCGCTCGTGGAGGAGGATGGGCAGGGCCTCCACGGTGGAGGAGAGGAGGAAGCTCAGGCTGAAGGCGAAGAGGCCGAGCCGGAGCGCCAGGCCGTCCGGGTCGGCGCGCACGCGGAAGAAGACGCTGCCGAGGCCGAGGCCGCCGACCACCGCCTGCGCCGCCCGCGCCGCGAAGAGCTGCTGCGTGCGGTACATCGTGCGCCAGCAGCGCACTGTCAGCGCCGCCACCTCCACGGCGCGGCTGCGGTACCCGTGCTCGGGGACCTGAAGGCTGCCGTTGGCGACGCCGGGGCTTTCCCTTTCCTCCTCGTACTGGTCGTTGTCCCTGAGCATAGCGAACTTGGCGTGGTCCGCCTGGAGCTGCTCGATGACCTCCATGGCGAGCTCCAGCGGGTTGAGCTGCGCGGGGATCTTGTGGCCCAGCCTCGCCAGCGCGTCCTCGAGCGACCTGAGCGAGCCGCAGTGCGCGACGGCGCCGCGGGAGAGCAGCAGCAGCGACGAGATGTAGCCGAGCATGCGGTAGCTGGGCTGGTGGATGCTGAGCACCACCACCTGCCGCCGCGCGCAGGCCACCTCGTGCAGCAGAGCCAGCACGTCCATGGCCGATCGGCTGTCCAGCCCCGACGTGGGCTCGTCCAGCAGCAGCACCGGCGGGTCGTGCACCATGTCCACCGCGATGGACACCCGCTTACGCTCGCCCCCGGACACCCCGCGGGACGACGACATCGCCTCGCCGCCGCCGCCGCCGACGTAGCTGTCGGCCACCTCGGACAGGCGCAGCTCCTGCATGAGCGCCTCCACCCGCTCGTGCCGCTCCCGCGCGGTCACGGAGGAGCCGAGCCTGAAGCGCGCGGCGAAGAGGATGGTCTCGCGGACGGTGAGCAGCGGCAGGAGGTTGTCGTCCTGCGTGACGAAGCCGCACGTCCGGCGCAGCTGCGCGCGGGAGGTGACGGCGTGGCCGTTGATGCGCACGGTGGGCGGCTTGGCTATCTCGGAGCCGGTGCCGCGGCCGGACAGGATGCGGAGGAGCGTCGACTTGCCGGCGCCGCTGGGGCCCACCACGGCCAGGATGCTGGAGCTGGACGCGGTGAAGGAGACGGAGTTGAGGAGGCCCTCGGCCTCGGCGGCCGGGGGCGTGGAGGAAGACAAGAACCTCGGGAGGAGACCGGCGTTGGCGCGGCGCGGCGCGGGGCAGGAGAGGTTGGTGACGGCGAGGGTGTACTCCGGAGGGGAGGGGGGGTAGAAGGAGAAGGACGGCGACGCGGAGTCCTGCGGCGACGACGAGGACGCCGACGTCGATAGGAGGAGCGCCGGGTCCAGCTCCGACGACAGGTCCTGATCCATGGCTGCGGGCGAGGCAAGTGCGCGTGAGAGGGGTCGATGTGTGGATTGTGAAAGCAGTAGATGAGCGGGAAACAGCTTGAGAAACTACAAATAGCCTCGACAATTAGCTCTCTGAATGAGGCAGTACTGAAGTTTTCTTGAACGTGTAGTGTACTCTTGCACGCACGCCACCATTCACCATAGGTTCAGATTGTTCGTAGCTAGCTAATGCGCTTCTAGAACAGAGGCAATGGTGCTAAGCTATTTTCACACCGGTTACAACTATAAATGTTAGTAATTCTTGGTGATCTGAAGGGTACTAAGATCTTCTAGTAGGTGATCGCCGGTCAAGGTGGCTGCTAGGAATGGAAGGCAGAAGCGAGCAAAGAGTGACGGAAATGGTGTCTGTATGGGTGAGGGGGCGTTGCGACTTGTGAGCTACTGTGACCTAACTGAATGTTGGTGTCATTTGTGTTGTGTGATGTGTCTTGGCGGTTGGACCTAACCGCGCGCTTAACACCAAATCTAAATCGGCTCTTGTTTCTTGACGTGAGGTCGGGGTACATACTGACTTCTCTTCCAACTTGGGCTCCTGGCTACACCCAGATTATGTTGTCGACGACACCACACTCCGCAGAATCGAAGAGCAAACGCATATGCCATCGTCGGTAAAATGCAAGGAAGGGAAACATCGATCACCGCCCAACAAACCGCTGAGGTGGACGAACAAATGCACTCCTTTCCTCTCCACTGTACAAAATGGTAGCGAGAAGAGAATGCATGTACACTGATCAGCATCACCTCCACGCGACCTGAGTTTTTTCCCGAAGACTTGGATAACTGGAAAGTATGCCATACATATGTGCAGTTTACAACAAAACTGGATGAAACAAAATGAAGGCAGGCAGGCAGGATAGTCGAAATTAAAAAATGACAAGGGCAATCAGCACAATGAAAATAAAGCTTAACTCTTGCATGGCTACTTCGCATCTCAATCTACAATTAGCATCCAAAATGTTCTGCGCCCGTTATCTCTGGCTCGGCTTTTGGACCTATATATTCGTGGATCAATGGAAAAATAGGAAGAACAAACTCTAAATTGGTGTGCTTGCTTATGCATTTACAGGGCAGATTAGCCGGCTGCCACGAACCATTTACATCACTTCTCCTTGGGTAATCTACTTTCCATACAAGAAAAAGGAGGAAGAGGGTGTAAAAGAAAATGCAAGCCCACATTTTCCAAACAGCAGCCCTCTTTCTTTCAGGCCCTAATTAACCTCGCAACCAAACGCATGCTCTATGTCAGTGAGGTACATCACTATCAATACTGGCGACTGATTTGTCCACCACACGAACGTTATACAGCTCGTATACCCTCGCTCGGTTCTCTTGCCACCATTGCTCTGCTTGCGTCTCGCTGAAACGCTTCCGGCTGCACGCAGAAATAGAAATTAGTGAAAAGCTGCAAAGATCAAACTCCAGAAACTACAATAAGCTTTTAAATAGCACAAAATCTCAACAGAACATTAGTTTCTACCCGAATTCTTATAAGTGCAGCTGTACTTTTTGGTTACATATAAAGACCACACCCAAGTTGATTCTCCCTTTTACCAAAAATAGCAAAAGATGATTGGCACATGCAAGGAAAAAGTACCTGCAGTCCTGCCCATGCTGCACCACATGCATTACTATTTTGGTAGATCAATTCCACTTCTGGAAATTTCAAAATGCTATAACTTTTGGACCAAACATTGGGATTAAGATAATTTTCACCGAATGGGCCTTCGATCTCATTTTGATATGTTTCGATGAACTTCTCTCCAGAAACAACTTTGGTGCTATTGGAAACAACTTTCAGTGCCAGTTTAGCATAATGTTTGCGCTGAGATGGCTACCATGACTGCCAGGTAGCCTGGCGTTTTCTCTAAGTTGTCTACCATGACTAGTGACTAGCCTAACATTATGCTAAGTTGCCTACAGTAATTTTTAGTACAGTAAGCAACTTAGGTAGAGGGGTAGCCGGGTAGGCAACTTTGCAACATCACCAACTTTTAACAGTGCTATATGCAACTAATTACCAATGGTAGGCAATTCAGCATTACCGGAAACCATGGTATGCAACTTTCACAGTGATGTAACATCACAGGAAGACAACTTCAAAAACTGTGAACTGCTTGGTTTCCTAGATAGGCAACTCAGAAACCATGGTAGACAGCTTCTACAATACTGCATGCAGCTAATTAGTAGCGATAGGCAACTTTCACAAAACAGGAAGTTGCTTCTTATAGCACTAAAGTTGCTTCCTATAGTAGCACTAAAATTGTTTCTGGTAAAAGTCTGTCAAAAGGTACCAATATGGGATCTAGTTTCGGAGAGCAACTTGCGAGGAAACTATGGGTGAAAACGGATCTTAATTACACGCTTGGTTCGAATGTTACAGCTTTTTAAAATAACTGTATTGAAATTAATTGGACAGGTTTTATACGTGGGGTGTGTGTGTTTGTGTGTGGAAAAATATCCGCTGGAGGACCAGACATGTTTTCCTTTTTTGTCAGGTGGGGCCCGGTACTTTCATTTTAAGTGGTGTTTGCTCGCGCTGTTTGCTCACGGCTACTAATGAACCAACGGCTGCCACCTAGACACGTCCTAGTTTCTAAGCGGGTCGACTTTACGAAATCATTGCAATTTTTCTTTGATCCTTCATGTCCAGCAGACAAAAAATGTGTATGAAAATGAGTCTATAAAAATACAAATACAAATTCTTATATCTAGAATTAGTTACTCCCTCTGTTCACTTTTGTAAGTCGTTTAAGACAGCTGAAATTGAACTGTTGTAGGTGCTGTCTTAAATGTCTAAAAGGTCTTACAAAAGTGAACGGAGGAAGTATATAATTAATCTGTGAATAACTTCATACTTAAACAGGTTGTCATACAGCTACACCTACACAGAACAACAATTTGTTCTGAATAACTAAAGAATCTTATACGATAGACCAGAAAAAAGGTCAGTTGCTATACTACCTCACATCAAATTAACAAAGTGCTGAACATTGTCTGACAGTCTACACTAATCAAATGTATAGATAATGTGCCCATAAACATCCAATAGACAAGTCCTTCAGCTGATTTATAGTTGCATTTTGAATGGGAATGAAGGAATTTACCTGAACCGTACCCTCCTAAGATCTCTAGCCCCTCCAGGTAGGGCAGTAAGGGTGATGTAGACCCCTGGTTCATCTTGCTCTACCCATTCAGACTCAGGCTTAGAGTCTGAATCGGGCTGTCTGGTTCCGTTCTTGCCAACTTCCAGGTGAGTCTTATTTCTAACTGAACTTGGTCCATTAGAAACAATCAACCCATTAGACCCGTTCAAATATGGCTCTCCTGAATTTCTTGGGCTACCTAAATTCTCAGTTGCCATTGATATGTCATTAACAGGCACTCCAGAAAGTGGTGGCAGTCTACTGTGCTTAACTGCCCCTGCCCCTGCTCCTGCTCCTGCTCCTGCTCCTTCAGGTAGCTTCTCTGCCATACCCTTCAACTATGGTAGAAAAAATAATTGTTCGCATATTAGACTGTATCATCATTCAAGTTTTAAAATCATCATGTCCTGTTGTTGTTAGTTAATAGAAAACATCCCCAAACCACTTATTTTGTCTGCACCCTTTGCTACTCCACTAAAGTAGTATGGTTGCCTTATTTAGTTCCATAGTACATGAACATCATTTAGATAAGTCACAGGCTCAAAACCCAGAAGAGTTATGAGCTGCTTGGTTACGTCAAAGGAAGCAAACTGCCTTTGACCAATCTACAGAGTTGGTTTTTAGCCATTCAATTTCATCAGATTTGGTGAAAAAATGTACTTATATTGTTATTTTTTGGATGTTTGTACAGTAGGTTCTGGCTGTAATATAAGAAAACAACATCCTCACAGATAAGGAATCTTACTTGTGCAGTGAGCGACTTGATTACTTCTTTTGCAGCTTTGCACTTCGCAGTTTCCTCCCCTGCAATGGAAATAGCTTCCTTTAACTGTTTAGTTGTTCGCTCCAATTCAACTTCCAGTAGATGGGACTTCCGGGTAAGATTTTCCACCTGAAATATTGAACTTGATTAGAACCTCCAGAAGTAAACAAACTCTCACAAGTTACTGTCATAATAATGGTCTATCAGTCTACAAAGAAAACTACTGTGATAATAATGGTCAGTTCCTGAATATCTTTCTACCTTGCTACTGTGACTGGACACTGGGCCAGTCATAAAATAAAGAGAGCAGAAGGAAAAACAGTAGCGTGTACAAACTTCTTTACTGTCATGTGAGTTTATGCCAGATATTTTGAGTTTCCATTTAGGAGTTGATGGTTTCATACGACTGCTTCATCGAGTTACAGTTAGAGAATGATACCAATAATGCATAGAATCATACTACTTACTTATAATGGACACAAGTTAGAAATACCGATTGAATAGAGAGAACATCAAGATCTGTACCTGAGATCTCAAATGTATAACCTCTTGGCTTACACTATCCTTTATTGGCTTTGCACCATCTACAACAACTCTAGGAGATGTTAGACCACCCAAGGTAGGTGTTGGAGTTGTAGATCGAGGAGGGCTTGTTCTTCTTGAGACAGGTGAAGTTGCCCTAGAAGCAATTCTTGATCCAGGAACCGACGCTGAGAAAAATTTCTTTGATGAGCCAAAAGATTTAGAAATGTTGAGCCCGCTCCAGTGAGAGCTGCCATTTGGAATAGGGGAAACACGGCTGCTATTAAATTCAAACTTCTTATTTTTCTTTGAATATCTGCTATCCATGTTCTTGAAAGATTCCATTGATGACAATCTAGACAATTGGACATTTGATCTTGTCTCCAAATCATCATTGATAGAATCATTGAACCCTTGTAAGATAGCTCCGCGCTTTGCTGAAGAATACCTATCTGTCTCAGGTCCCTTATTAAGTTTACCGTAGCAGCTATCACAGACACGGTAAGGCTTGTTTGGGTTTGGTGCTAATGAAGCCTTCAGAGATTTCTTACTGCTGCAGGAATGACAAAATACAAGAGCACAGTTGTAGCAATTATGCCGTTTTCTCCTCAAGTTAAACGGCAAGCGACATCCAGAACACATGGACTGATCAACTCCAGACACCCACTTGTGAATGCATATTGCTGCAGTGAAGTTAATTCCACAAACAACACTCCTGACTTGCTTATCTTTCAGAGCTTCAACTAGTGTAGGAGAATTCCTATCATCAGTATCACCATGTCCTAACCGGCCATTAGCACCTTTACCCCATGTATACACCTCTGTCCTGGAAGTCAAAACAGCAACATGATAAGCGCCACATGAAATCTCCTCCACAAAGTTTTTATGTAGTTTTCCTTCAACACGCGCAGGAACCATGCCATCTGCTTGTGGATTTCCAAGCTGACCATAGACAGAACTTCCCATTGTGTACACATGCCCTGAGGTTGTTAGTGCCACCGTGAAACAATGACCACAAGCTACTTGGCAAAAGTTAGGCTCAACCAAAGAAGCCACACACGTTGGGACAAGTCTTGTTTCTTTGTCACCATGTCCCAAACGACCTTTATCACCATCACCCCATGTAAATATCTTGCCAGAAGAACAATTGCTGGAACTTGAATTCCCAACCATAACTTCAACAACGGCGGCTGTGTGCCACACACCACAAGCTGCCCGAACAGTCCGTAGCCCTTTCAGGGATTCCACCTCCCTTGGTACCGAAATACTCTGACGATCTCCATGACCTAGAACTCCAAAAGAGCCATCTCCAAATGTGAATAGCTGACCTGCAGATGTTACTACAGCCGTGTGCCAAGGGCCACATGAAATAGACGAAACATGTATGCCTTCTAATGGTCCATTGAGCCTTTTGGGCATCCAATGACTGACTTCATGCCCATGACCTGAAAGTCCAAAATTAAAGGTGCCATTTCCCCATGTGTACAAATCTCCAGAGAGCGTGACTGCGCAAGTATGGTACTCACCACATGCTACTAGCTCAATGTTCATATGAGCAAGAGCATCGATAAGTTTTGGCTGGGGCACGTCACAGTCCACACCATGACCAAGACGCCCACCTGACTCCTCACCCCAAGAGTAGACCTCTCCCTGCTTAGTGACAAGTGTAGCATGCCTTCCTCCACATGAAATGTTCTGCACATCAAGCCTTCCAGCAAACTCCAATGGCTTCGGTAAAAGACAATCCATCTTTGCACCCGAGGAACTTCCAACCCTTGAATTGCCACCACCAAGAATTCCCTCCCCAGTTCCCTCTCCCCAAATGAAAACATCACCTAGAGCATCACCATCATCATGACCAGAACCATGACTTGATGAACTGACAGCACTTGATAAACTAACTCGGAAAGCATCCATTGGGATGCCCCTCGAGTTCCCATTTGTGTTATCTGAGTGCCCAGAAGACACAGAGTGAACTGATCCAACATTAGAATCCGATGGGAAGAAGGGTCTAGGTGGGGCTGCATATGATACAATGTCAGAGAAGGCCTTGTCCAAGCCAACCTTCGGTGGACTCCCATATGGACTCCGGAGTCGATAATTTTCGCTGCCATCCTGTTGCAGTTCAATTGTTAAAGATTGTTTTCTATAATAATTGATGTAGACAGCAGAAATAAAATGGGAATAGCATGATCTGCCATGCTTGAACACAGATATTATTTCATATATTTTGACTTCATCAAGGAAAAAATACTTTTATTTATTTTTATTTTGCTGCCACAAACCAGTATGTGATATAGAATGTACAGACCATAAAATACAACATGGGTATCATGGTTGCCAACTCAAGTTTGGTGGCCGTTCAAATCTTAAGCCAGAGGTTTCTCAGAAAAAAAGTCTTAAGCCAGTAGCATCAAACACAAAAATGGAAAAGATCAAAGTACATGAAGAGGAAGAGTTTGGGTTGATCAGTGCAGCCTGACCGGCACACAACAAGAGAGTGTTGAGATGATGGATGAGCTGGGTGGATGGCGGGAAATACCTTGTGGACACTATCATTGCTACTGAAAGGAGAACTCAAGGGAGAGCTCCTTCTCGTATAAGTTCTTGGACTAGTTGTACCAGAGGAAAGCATATCACTTCTTGATTCTGTTCTCCATTTTCTTTGGTGACTACGTGATATCAGTGTTTTTAGCCCAGCAAACCACACTTCAGCTTCATCTTTATCTTTGCATATCTGTTTTTCATGACAAAACCAAATTACCAAATTGATTAGCTGGTGATATAGACTAACAAATGAATTTAGCATGCAACAAAGTTGGCAAACAAGCGAACATGTTACATCACACATGAATGACTGGCATGACTTACAATGTCCAATGATCTATCATGGGATATGAGAGAAAATGACTGGCATTCCTTCTCGGGTCGTGGATACCTCTGAAAAATCGCCTGTATCACAAAAAAAGTACTATATCAGGACAGCTTTGCAGCAATTCCGAATAGTAGAACCTCCTCGCTAAATATCTGAGCGCAGAAGATGATCTCGTAAGTGGACTTTGAGAAGTTTATTCAACTTAATTTTTGCAGGAAAGAATGATGTTATCTCTTCTTGCCATAAAGTTTTATCAATGTTGGATCATAAATGCTTTGTATCTATAGGAACTTCTTGTGAATTAGTGGAATCGAGCACAGTGAAAATAAATTAGCAGCAAGCTCTCTCTAAAACAAAGAAGAATCACATCATGGTAAAAGCTGAAGAAAGCCCCATGGAATATTCAGGAGCTAGCACCAGGAGTAAACGAGCAAAATGAAATATAGTTGCTTCAGCCAATATTATGAATCGTAACAGTAGAGCATGATATCCATCAATCTGTCTCCCAAAATTGGGTTTTGTTGAAATAGCAACTCACAGTTCGCTGTCCAGGAATTATTCTGGACACATGACTCAATCTTAGTTGCTTCTCCTCTTTCCCTGAGAACCAAATCAATATAGATTCATCCTGGAGGAGCAAAAAGAGTGCCAAAGATATTCATAAATGAGATGGGGCAAACATAAAGGACTTGAAAATTCTGTGATGAAGCAAATTAATAAGCTCACATTGGAAAGTCTGAAGGGACAAAATTTTGGCTTCCCTCTACGTCCATACTTCAGCAGGTATGCTCCTTTCTTGAGAGCAGTGATGGCCTGCGGTAAGAATGGGAACAAGGTTGTATCAAGCATCAGTAACTAGCATCTAAAAATACTATCCTGCCAAATAGTGGTAATTTTATAGTATGTCAAAGGAGAAGCCTTAAAACACCATTGAACAATCAAACGCGTTCAAATGTGCCCATTGACGTTTTCAATTTTAACTGGCATTTCAAGCGGTGCCATATAACATAGAAACGGAAAAGGAACGACAAATTATGGGACTGCAATATAAATCAATAAAGATTGAGAGAGGATCAGACTAGTATTCAAACTTCTCGATACACAATAGAACAGATAAACAATGAACATGGAAGGATGTGCCAAGATGTCATGTATCAATATATGCCACATGAACCAACAATTCCCACAAGAGATATGTGCTTTCAGTTGGTGAAAAAACACAAAATGCCATAGGGGAAATTTGGCTTCACTCGACTATGCATGAGCGTGTGCGTCATGGGATCAGAACAGCTGCATTTCGCATCCGTATTCTTCACTATGTCAGGCATATGGTCGGAGAATAAAGCAATCTCGATAAAGGGGCAAGGAATTTTACTAACCCCATCACGGGGCAATTATCTGTCAGTAATAAGAACATGGAATACAGTACTGATCCAACTCGCCATTGGCCCAACCTCTGAAAGGATACTCACGTAACAGAGCTCAATACTTTGCGCACAACAAAAATGAAGACACAAACAAGGTGGGGTGCAATTCTAACATACTACTCCCTGTTAGATCAAAAGAGCTGCCCATGAGCCAATTCGATGAGAAGCGTAGCAACTAGCAAGCAACCTAATAATCAGCTGCCAAAAAAGTGGCCACTGGCAAATCAATACCCCTTGAACATCTCCAACCCAAGACGCCAAAAGTTACAGCTCTGACTGTAGCACAGCTGAATCTCCATACTTAGTTCCCCCGAATTACGGGCCGTTCAATCGCCGGGGACAGCTGCGGCCACCGGCGATGCAGAATTGGCCACCACACGCAGGAGCACACAAACACACGGAGAACAGAAATGCATCTACATCCAACTATCCAGGCCTCCCGACCGCGCGAGAAGCGGGAATTCCACAGCGATTCGAGCGGGGGGGATCGGGGCCGCTCACCTGCTCGATGTCGCGCTCCACGGGCCCGGCCCTGCCGCCGCCGAGATCCGACGAGGCGTCCGACATCATCGGCGTCAGCCCACGGCCCTCCTCATCGCGCCCCGCCCCCCCGGAGACCCGCCTCGACTCGCCCCCAACGCCTACGGCCTGCCTACGGCGGCCCGCGCCAATGGGGCCCGACTCGTCCCTCGGCTGGAGCACGCCCGAAGGAGGCCGCCGGAGAGGCGGCGAGGGTAGGCGGGAGCACGCGGGATCCAGGCGCGGGGAGGGGTTTGGGAGGGGAGGAAGCGGCTGGCGAGCTGGGGAGAGAGATCGAGAGGAAGTGGGGGAGGGCGAGGAAT